>NW_006408841.1:1540990-1543288 GCF_000296735.1 Chrysochloris asiatica
CTTCAGTTACCTATATTAACCCCATTGGTAGAACCCCCAGCTCTGAGCACCCAGCCCCTTCAGTTACCTATATTAACCCCATTGGTAGAACCCCCAGCTCTGAGCACCCAGCCCCTTCAGTTACCTATATTAACCCCATTGGTAGAACCCCCTGGCTCTGAGCACCCAGCCCCATCAGTTACCTAATTTGAGCAGGGCCTCGTAGTTCATTTTCACATTCCTGTAGCGGAATTTTTCACATTCGGCCATTTCTGCCCACTTGTCGGTGGTGAAGTACATTGAGATGTCTCTGAAGGCATCCTTGGTCTGGAGAAATGATATATTCTCACCTTGGCTCACTAACATGTAAGCCTGTCCCTCTCCGTGGGCAATGAGCACCTGGGGGGCAGTGCCCCTCCCTCCCACCCGGGAGCGTCCTGATGGAATGAATGGACTCTAGGTATCTTCTAGCTGTCCTCCTCTCCTATCCCTCCCCATGAATCCCCTTGCAGTGGACCACCCCTGCTCCCACCTCCTCAGCACTGCATGTGGTCCCCCTCCACTCTCTCCCCTGAGCTCTCCCCTGCCTTCCCCATAGACCACATTTGTACCCCACCCTCACCGTGGGCTTCAGCCCTGAAGTTCCCGCGTCTTCCCCAGGGCTCTCCTCCTCAACCCTGGTGTGGCTCATGGTGCTGACACTGCCCTCCTGGACCTCCGAGTATCCCAGCCCAAGGTCACAGAGACTGTGGAAAGAGAAGGTTCTAGAAGAGGCGACCGAGATGACCAGCCCCCTTGTGCCTGTGTGTCCGGAGCTTGAGGACCTGGGTGCACTGGTGGCCAAAGGTCTCCCGAGGCCAGACCGACCCCTATTTGGGGTCAGACTTGGATCTCCGGGTCCTGCCCTAACGAGGTGAGAGTCGGCATTTCTCAGAGAATGGTCTGAGGTCTCCACCTAGGGATTCTGGAAAAGTCTGAGCCTAAAGCAGCCTGGAATTCTAGGAGAAGGGACAACTCAGACCCAGGGGAGATGGGTCTCTCAGGGTGAGGGGACTGTGGAATCCTGGTGAGGCGCTGCACTACTAAAGGTGGGCAGTTCGAGCTCACCGGCAGCTCCTTCGAAACTGCTGGCTTTGCGGCTCACAGCCTGATTCATAACCACTACACTAAGACTGAGAGAGAGACCGAGAGAGAGAGAGAGAGACAGAGACAGAGACAGAGACAGAGAGACAGGCAGAGAGAGAGAGAGCTACTAGAGCTCTGGTAGCACAGTGGTTACGAATTGGGCTGTGAACCGCAAGGTCAGCAGTTCAAAACTACCAGCTGTTCCTTGGCAGAAAGATGAGGCTTTCTGCTCCCATAAAGATTTACAGCCTTGGAAACCCTGTACAGGGTCATTATGAGTCGAAACCGACTCCATAGCACAAAGTTCATTCCAAGCCAGAAGTTTAAGACTATGTGTCAAAACCATCTTAAAAAAAAAAAAATCAAAACAATTCAATAGTGTTACCAGGCTCCTACGTGGCATTCAGACTTGCTTACCATACCGTAGAGGTCCTCAGCATTACTGCTCTACTCCCTCCATTCTGAAATTGATTGGCAATGCCCTGACTTGAAGTTCACATGCTGGCATTTTCCCATTGAGTCTGTTCCTACCCATAGCTATCCTGGGTTTCCAAAGAGTGGTTGTCACTTCCTGACTTCAAAATTTATTACAAGGCTACAGTGCTCAAAACAGCTTAGTACTGATACAATGAAAGATGCATAGATCAATGGAACAGAATTGAGAATCCAGAAAGTAACACATCTACATACAGCCAACTGATTTTTGACAAAACACCTAAATATATCACATGGGGAGGTGATAGTCTTCTCAACAGATGGTGCTGGCAGAACTGGAAAACGATATGCAAAAGATTGAAACAAGACCTTCACCTCACACCTTATATAAAAACCAACTTAGCATGGATTAAAGATCTAAATGTGAATCCCAGAATTATGAAGGCCATCAATGAAAAAATAGGGACAAATGTGAGGGCACTAATTCAGGGAATACACAGACTACAAAACACTTTCAAAACCACACAAACAAAAGTAGACAGAACAGATGAGTGGGACATACCAAAAATTAAAAACGTATGTGCATCAAAAGTCTTCACCAGAAGAGTAAAAAGGGAATCCACAGAATGGGAAAAAATCCTTTCAAATGACATATCAGACAAGGTAGGAAATTATAACACCTCTACAAGAAAAAGACAAATAGCCCAATTAAAAAGTGGGCACAGGACATGAATAGACAGTTCACCAAGGAGGAGATCC
>NW_006408841.1:1545319-1552324 GCF_000296735.1 Chrysochloris asiatica
TCCAGCTGATAAGAAGAGAGGGCATATGCATAAGAACACCCACACTTGCAGATAATACCCACTTATCCTGGCTTCAGTGACTGGATGATCAGAGCTCAAGCAGAAGTCAAAAGAAGAGGAAAAAAAAAAGTATTCTCATACAATATGATGAACTTGACCTACCCCCTCCACACGCAGAGTAGACAGGATGGGCAACTTGGACATTGGATACCCAAAATGGGGGACTGATGGGGGGGGGTGAAACAAAGGCAAGAAGTGACTGGCTTACAAGCTTTCAAAAGGGAACCTAGATCCAGAGGGCCTGGAGGAAGGTAGAATCTCCAGTGAGTAGTATTCAATCTGTCTAAGTGGGGCTGATGCAATGAAATGCAGATGGGTCTCTTGTGATACTACAGTGAATAATTGTTATCAGTACTGATTGTGAGGGTTGGAAATGTAAAGATAGACATTTTATAGCAAGGAGGGGAGTGATTAACTTTCCAGTCTAGGAGCAGAAGTCCCTAGGACCATCAAGGGAGAAAAGCAAAGAGCGGGACCCTACCCAGAGAATCAGTGATGCCTGAAATGGAGGCAGAGATGATGTCGTGGAGCGATGGAACAGCTGGAGACTTTAGATCCAGAGAGGGATAGTGACTGTATGCTGAACACCTGGGGGGTATGGAGGAAGGGTTGCAGGGTATACCCTTTGGTTGGTTGTTGATGCATGGAGGGGATTATAAACATGAGATGATATAGGATAGAATGAATGTAAAACTAATGTATCCCATGTAAACTATCACATAATTCACAATAAAACATTTAAGAAAAAAAATTAAAGTGATTACAGTTGTTCCAAAGTAAAAGACATGTGGAACGAATCCTCAATTTTGAAAGCTCCTAAATTGAATCTCTCTAAGTTTTGGTGGACTCCACTGAACATTTGCAAGAAAGTTTTCTGGCTCTCACCTGTCCCTGGAGTGTGCTTCCTTTTTCCATCTGCTGCCCCGCTTGATGCCTAGTTCCAGGCTGTACTTGTCTCCATACCAAACCAGCAGCTCACAGCCTGAGTGGATGGTGCGGCAAGTGCGGTAGTAGATCTGCCTGTGGTACTGAAAGGCCACTAGGTTCTGTTCCTCTTCATCCCGGGCACAGTTCACATACCTGAGGTCGACAGGATGGGAAAGTGAATGCCTTGATGGTCAGGTCCTGCTCCTGCTCCTTCCTGATGTTCCAGCCCAGATGCTGCCCCCGCCCTCACTGCTACTCAGGGAAACCTCCTATCCCTACCTCAGTCTTGTCCACGATGTCATGTGAATTCCTTTTCCCATGCCCAGTTTATGGGATTAGCTTGCGAGGGTCCTCCTCTCTGCCCTACTCAACCATGTTCCAAAGCCCACTTCTAGACTTACCTTCACACTGATTGGCCATAAACATGAGCTGCATCTCTAAACTCCAAATTAATTTGTATTTAATGCCACAAACCAGACACTTGGTGATGTGCTTTATGTATTGATGATCAATAACTGCACGCCATTTAACACTCAGCTCAAACCTTGATGCCTCTGAGATCTCTTTCTCCAGTACTCCCACACCTATCCTAAAAATTATGCATACTCCTGGGATTCCCACAGAATCGTGGAGGTCTCCTTGTCTTAGTTCATATTCATTCTGTACCCCAATAGACAGATCTCATAGGAGAGGGGCTGGATCATGAGCCGCCCCCTGCAGACTTCCAAGCACTCTTCAATCTTACTGGTCTGAGGAGATTCCAGATCTCCCAGATTATAATTCCCTTGTTTAGGTTAGGTAGGCACTATGTTGTTCTCGAGAAATATGAAAATCATAGTTACATATTCCTACAACACCCTGTTTACTGTCTGTCTCCACTAAGTCCCTTAGTCCCTCCATAAGGACATGGGCCTGAACATTGTGAGACAAGCACAAAATCAGTATGGATGAGAGAGATGAGGCGCAGGGAAGCCATAACCCTCTCCAGGCCATCTGGTCCGACAGTGGGGCCTCTGGCAGTCTTCCCTTCTCACCTGTGAGAAGGCAGACACCGCCTTCGGCAGTGACTCCCTGACCCACCCAAAACGGGAGCTGGGGCTTTGCAAACCACCCCCCTCCCCTGTCGGCTGTCTTCTAAATAAATTACATCTAATATAAATCAATCGGAAAAATAATTGATTTTTGCACTATAGCCTGGTTGCAATTAGTCAGTTGTCAGAAAACAGTACTTTTGACTTCCAAATTGACAACTTCTATAAAGAAATGGCAAAATGGCAGGTTTCCACTTTCAAACCTTTTTTCCTTCCACTCCCCTTGCTGGGTTCACCAAATTCACCTGATTCTTCATGAATCTCCCTTTGATCCTGCAATATCCCCCACCCTTTGAACCAGCCCCTGCTCCTCCACCCATTGTCCCTTCCTAAAATTCTCCTCCCTTGCAGTCAATCCCAGTACAGCACCAACTATACTCGCTTTAAGGGAAGTAGCTGGGGTCAACGGCCCCTGAGACATATAAGAAAGGCCTACCAAGGCCTTATGTCTGGGGTTCGGAGGAGGCTTTCTCTAGGTACCTTAGAGAAAACCTCCTCCGGAGGCCAACTTACCTTCCCTTTGTGAAGGACTAGGGAGGAATCATCCGGTGGTAGATGGTTGGAGCCGGTCTGGAACGTGGGCCTGTGTTTTTCTGGAGCCAAGAAGTTAGGAAGGAGAAAAGGGAGACAAATGCCCAGACAGGCGACCAAAGTTGTGGACGCTGCCAGTCCCTTTAGAATCTACCGGAGAGTAACCCCGGCTAGTCTCACGACCCTCTATACTACCGCGCCTTAGGTCACGATAATAAGAAGAGAAGAGAGTATGGGGGAAAACCCAAAATCCGCCGAAAGGAGACAGTCTTGGCTTCAACAGCAGGCAGGTTTCTTGAGAGTAAACCTGGGAGGGGGTACTCTTACCTCACCAAAGGAAACCAAGAGCCGGTCTGTTCCCTTACAGAGTGAAGTATTTATAGTCCGTGTGGTCTGGGTATAGTTCTGGCAAGTTTTCAATGGGCGGGGGTATGGAGATTTGGGGCGGGGGTATGGAGATTTGGGCAGGGGTATGGAGATTTTCCTGAAACCTGGAATTTCAAGGGGTGGGGGAGGGTCTCCAGGTGTAACAAAGACCCAAGCTTCCTGGGAGATGGGAAACTCAAACCAGACCCCATTCAGTGTCAATTGGGGTAGTTGTAATGCCATTCTGTTGATCAGGTCCAAAGTCCTTCACTGCCCTTTACAAATGTCGGGGCCAGTGAGCTGTACAAGTGTCAATGAAGAAGTTTTGACACATTTTACAATCTGGAGAAAGGAAGAGTAGAGATTAGGGTAAAGGGTAGAACATATGCAGACATTTGTCACAATAGGAGGGAGCAGTAGGGATTAGCATACAGTCTGGAACATAATCTAACACTTATCACTATCTAGATGAGGGAGCAGCAGGGATGCGGATGGACACAGGAAGGGTAAAACAGAATTCTGGACATCGTGAGCAGTTGCAGAAAGAGCCCAGACCTCGCGTCTGGACTCCAAGTAATTAGGGAAGGTCCAGACCCTAAGCCTTCTACTGGGGTTCGGAGGGTCAATTACGAAGGTAGTTGTCATCCTGGGGCTCCCTGATCTCCTGGTATGTGAGGCCCTTCCTTTCTCACAGGCTATATATCTTCACCTCCACCTCTTTTCTCCTGGGCTCTAAGGTGAAGAAAAGACAGGTGGCCAAGTTGGAGTGGTGCACAGTGTGAGGTCTCCTCTCACGAAATCATCACTGTCCTTCCACAGAATGTGACGTCCCCCTAAATGTCAATTCAGAGATTCCACACACACACTGACTACAGATATATAACGCAACTACCTGCTCCAGCTCCTCCCATTTTCAGGGTTAGCGTTCCAACCTTTCTACTTAGAAAAAGGTTCATCACACATTGATGATTCTGAAAAATGTTTGTTGAGGACAAATTTTGAGTTAGGCATTGAGAGAAGGAAGGCAAAAACACCTAAGAAGGTTTGGGGCTAACATCACAGATGAATTTATGGGATATTTGGCCTGTGTCAGCTCCTTTATATTTTATGTAATGCTTTTAAACAATATATGAGCTCTGTATCTTTATCCTTATTTTGCACATTAGGAATCTGGACCTCAGAGAATTTCAAAGATTTTCCCGCAGTATATGACTTTGAATTAATTACATTTAATACTGCACCCAACTTCCAGTTTAAAGCTTCCAGCTTAAACCCAGGCATGTAGACCATGCTCATGAACCTTGGTGGAGGAGCTGTAGAAATGAGTCCCCAGTTATTTTCGCTTACCCAGTTTCTGTGTTGAGTGCTTATCAGAGGTACTTGGTTCCTGAGGAGGTGATGCCAGCTTCTGGGGCTGCTCTGAGTCAGTTGTGCTCTCCACACTGACAGAGTTATTTATTGTAATCAGAAGAAAACATTTTAGATAAAATATCTGTGACCAGACCCATGGCTGTATTGGTTCATTTTCCGTGGTTGTGTTTTCTCCTTAGTTCCCGTCTTTATATGTTTGATTGGAAATCCTGGAGATTTTTGTCATTTTTAAGGGCCATTGAGTCGGTTTTGACCCATAGCGACCCCGTATAGGGTTTCTGAGTGACAGCTGGTGAGTTTGAACCGCTGACCTTGTGGTTCAAATGACTTTGAAGGCCAGCACATAAACTCACAGTGCCATACCTGGACACTAGGAGGTTTTCATTAGGTGCTTTTTATTCTGTTCATTTTATTTCTTTGCAGTTTTTTTCTGAAAAGAAGCCCAGCTTTCTGAATGGGTTTCACTGATTTATTTACCTGGAAAAATTTATTTTCTTTTGAACATCTGTTATGCATAGTACAAGGATAATGCCATTATATTTAGTCAAGTGGAAGATAAGGAAAAAGAGGAAGACCCCCTCCCCCCAATGAGATGAATGGATTATGAGGGTGGCTGGGACAGGCAGTGTTCCTTTTTGTTGTGCAAAGGGTCCCTGTGAGTTGAAACCCACTCAATGATACTCAACAACAACAAAAAAACCCTGATAGCATAATAGATTATGATTTGCAAGGTCAACAGTTCGAATCTACCAGTCATCTCACAGGAGAAAGATAAAGATTTCTCCTCCTGTAAAAATGTGCAGTCTCAGAAACCCTATACAGGGTCGCTATGAGTCAGAACCAACTTTGTGGAACACAGCCACCATCATCACCATCATTATATGTAGTGTAATATGCTACTTCCCAAAGATCAGGCATTTAAATAAGTACAATGTGATAAGTAAAAATAAGTCTAACTATTTTACTAAATTATTATTTTCAATAAGTAAAATGTAACTCAGGTCATCCCTGCAATCAAGATCTGGTTGGGGAGACAGAGGGTCGGTAAGTAATGAATTAGCCTATAGAGTAGAAAGAACATAAGGCATAGACTTCACTGACTGAAAATACTGGGAATCTTAATGTATGAAAGGGCTGGAGGAATCAGCTAGCCAGGTAATGCCACCATTGGATAATTGAACTCTTTCTGTCAGTTACTGTCCTTTGCAATCTTGAATGTCCTTTCTGAATGTGATATTCTAGATTCTCCTCTGTTTTATACAAAGAGTCTGTTTTTCCTTCCTTTTTTCCCCTTTATGTTAGGGGAGTCTCTCTCTGTGTAAACTATCAGGCAAAGCCAAGGCATTACTTAATTCATAACACAGCTCAGTATCTGTGATGCTTCAACAATTACTGTAGCTTCTATGAATGATTTCCTTTCAGAGGTTTACAAGTTCTACCTTATAAGCACATTGTTGTTGTTGTTGTTGTTAAGTGCCGTTGAGTCGGTTCTGACCCACAACAACCCCGTACAGGGTTTCCAAGGCTGTAAATCTTTACGGGAGCAGAAAGCCTCATCTTTCTCCCATGGAACAGCTGGTAGTTTCAAACTGCTGACCTTGCAGTTCGCAGCCCGATTCGTAACCACTACACTACCAGAGCTCCTTATGGGGATACAACTAGACCTTGTGGCCCTGAGCATATGAAATGTGGTTAGTGCAAATTGAAAAGTACTCTATGTATGTGTGAGAACCACCACGGATGTTCAAGACCCGGTACATTCAAAATGTATAATTTCATATATAGTTGTATACTGATTACAGGCTGGTGTGTGGGTTTTTTTTTTTTTTAATATATTGGCTTATATTAACACTTTATTAAAAATTACTTCACATACTAGCTTTCTGCCTTTACTAGAAATGTTTAGACTGCTTATGTGATTCATAATATACTTTAGATAAGAAGAATCATCTTAGTGCTTTAGGATACCTGGTGGTGCTGTGGGTTTGTCTGGGAGCTGCTACCCACCATCTGGCTTTACAGGAGAAAGATGAGGCTTTCTGCTCCTATAACATTTACAGTTTCCAAGACGTAAGCTAAACATGCGCTGAGTCAGAACAACTGGATGGTATTGAGTTCTATGTAACTGGTATTAGAAGATATATACCCAAACAGGATTAACTCAGAAAATAGTGCTGAATCCAACTGTATAGAATGAACCCACACAAATAGTCTAAGTTAAAGTCTGACTCTGACCTTGTCTCTTAAGGAACCACTTATCTTCCCGTCTGAGCTGTGACCTTCTCAGCTGAACAATGTGGAAAAGATTGCAAAGGAGAGTATCTTCAAGGTCCTTCCTCATACTTGTGTGTAGTTCCACGAGTCAACCATCTTTAGTAGTGTTAGATTGACTTTTATGAGTAACCTTTCCAGTATGGTCTCAGAGCCTAGCAGAGCCAACAGTCTTCATTCCAATTCTTGTTTCATTTAAGGGAGGTTACGTTTGTAATTACTGTCATTGGAGCTTCCTTGAGTCACCTGAGGCTGGAACACAGCATCTGTCAATCTGTTCAGTGCTAAGTGAGGCAATTTAACTTGTTGTGATTTATAATCTGACAGATATTTTACAAGAGTATTTAACATTTTGTGAAAAAGCAGAGAGATGTCAGAAAGTAAGCCT
>NW_006408841.1:1553454-1565453 GCF_000296735.1 Chrysochloris asiatica
TGATGGCGTCAAGTGTGGCAGCGGTAGTGAGGTTGGCCCAGGATCGGACATTGTTTCGTTCTGCTGTGCATGGGGTCACTATGAGTCGGTTCTGACTCGATGCCACCTGACAACAACAACTTGTTCATTATCATGGACAAAACCTAAGAATTATTAAAATCCCATCTGATTTTTCCATCTGTATATATTTGAATATATTATTGGTTTCATGGTAAAAGGTATATTTAATAATTTTTTAACAAATTCATACTTTGGAACATATGGGGAATTTACAGTATTTTATTCACATAACAATATTTCATATGTGCATATGCCCCTAATAATTCATTTAGTGATACTATTTTCCAGAAAGTTGACATTTTCAGGTTTTGGTACCATGACCAACCTCACAATTTTGAAACTAAGATTTTAAACATTGTTTACTTGCTGGGTAAAATGTATATCTCTTTTGTTTGAATTTTTATTTCTTAGGCTATTAGGATAATCAAAGGATGTTTAATGAACACATTGGCAATGTTTATTTCTTCCTTGTAGGTGGGCTATTTTGGGGTTTTATCTAATCTATTTATTTATTTATTGGATAGTTTTACTTTTTTTGATAGGTGAATAGGTTTGGATCATATAGATCTAAAGGAGTTTTCTCCTTGCTTGAGCTTCAAGCCCAGTTCAGATGACCCTTCTACATTTTCCTTAATTCAGACTTCAGTGGACTTCAGTGGACATCTGTTCAAGCAAACAAATATGCACACATCTGCACACCCAAATAAATCAACAAAAACAACAGGGAGAAAATCACTGCAATCTCATTCTGACATGATCAAGTACTTCTCAGAAGAATATAATTTACCCCCCTCCCCATTTGATCCTACTACTAAATACTTTATTAGAGCAATTGTTTGTGTTTCTTTCAGTAAATGATAAGGCCTTCACACAGCTACATTAGCTGGGTTCTCTGCTATAGATGAAGTCTGTATTTGGGCTGCCAAGGTTACTTTATTTGAACCACATTGGTATATTCTGTTGTAAAATTATCTTCATTCAGCATTCATTGCAAAGTCATTATGAAAAAAGGTCCTTATGAATTATTACAGTTAATTTGTTATGAAACATATTTTATGACCATGCTTTTATAGCATTGAAATTCCCTGTGTAAATTATAAGTAAGTGATGCCATTTTCAAAGGAGTGCTAGAAAAAGTTAAAAGGCTGATTTTGTTTTTTCTGATACTACTATTGCAGTTTTTGGTTGACTGCTATGTTTTAAAGCTTAGTAACAATCCTGTTGACTATTCTGGACAATAATTGTGTATTTCTATGATCCAAATATAGTTTGGGTTGTAGTTTTTGTTTTCTACTTTTGCTTACAGATTTTAAAAATACATCTGTTGGGTTTTTGTGTGTGTGGAGGCGGAAGGAAATGGACTTTGATTTTTTAAGTGGATTTGAGTTTTTCTTGACTACTTTTTTTGTGTGTGGGGAAAAGCATTTCTTCCCTTCAAAAATAACAGCAGCCACAACAACAGAAATAATGAGAATAATCTCTTTTGTGAAGATGTATTGTCTCCACAGAAATAAACTAATCACTCTCTGAGCCCATACTTTTAAAAAGAGCAAGGCCTATGATTGAGAACAATTTCACAAGTTCACCAAAAAGCATTTTCAACAATAATCTTAAGGTCTGCTACAAATACAAAAACAGAATTTGTTAAGCAAGCATTTTGAAATCTGTTTCTAGGCAAAACTGTTGATTCCAAGGAAAAAGTTAGAAACAATCTGTATATTACATGAAATTTACTAAAGAAAAAAAAATTGATTTTATTTTTTTGTTTCCATGACACTATGAGGAGCTCTGATAGCATAGTGGGGTATGAGTTGTGCTACTAACCACAAGGTCAGAAGTTCAAATCTACCAGCTTTATGGCTCTGGTAGCGTAGTGGTTACGAATCCGGCTGCGAACCTTAAGGTCAATGGTTCGAAACTACCAGCTGCTCCGCGGGAGAAAGATGAGGCTTTCTACTCCTGTAAAGATTTACACCCTCGGAAACCCTATACAGGGTCGCTATGGGTCGGAACTGACTCGATGGCACATAACAACAACAACAACAACTGCCATAAAGACTTAACAGCATTGAAAACCCTATGCAGGGTGGAAACTACCTTGAGTGCACTTAAAAGACAACAAAAAATACCAATGACAATATAATCCAGATAAAAATCTCATTTCCTGGTGTTTTTTTGTTCATTCACTGAGCAGATCATAAGTTTACATAAGTTAGTTTTTATAAGAATACATAATCAACATAAGGTTCCTCTCTAAATATCAACACGTTTAGTGATGCCTTTTGTGGTTGTCCAAGGTATCATTGTAGAAGACATAAGTCAATCAGCAGTTGACTTCCCCCCAAAACTAAATAAAATGCCCCTTAGAAAACAAAGCAAAATAGAAAGTAAAAGTTCTTTTACCAAAACAAAAAAAACAAAAAACCCAACATACATATGTACATACAAAATCCACTGTCAGTGAGTCCATCCTTTCCAACACAGAGACTACAGGGCACAGTATAACTCTTCCCTAGGTGATTTTCAAGTCTGTAGATCTTTATAGAAGCAAATTCTCACATCTTTCTCCCTTGGAGTGGCTGGGAGGCCAATCTTTTGACTCTCAGCCAAGCACTTTAAGCAGTGTACCACCAGGGAATGTTCAAAAACAATTGCACATTGTTGTTTTTGTTGTTATTAAGTGCTGTCGAGTTGGTTCTGACCCATAGCGACCCTGAATAAGGTTTCTGAGGCTGTAAATCTTTATGCGAGCAGAAAGCCTCATCTTTCTCCCGCAGAGCAGCTGGTAGTTTCGAACTGCTGACCTTGCGGTTCTCAGCCCACTACCAGAGCTCCTTAATGTTAAGTATTTGTTAAAGTCCTTTGTGTCAAACTATGGATTCCTATCCCTTTAGAGGCAAGTAGAGTCCCCAGGGTTGCCATGGGGGCTACACAGGGTGTGTCCTGCCCAACTCTAGGGAAAGATACTTGTATGGATCACTTTAGCCCATTATGGGACTCAAGGTATTTCTTCCCCAGGGAAATACTTTTGAAGCATATTTGGAAGGCTGAATTGAAAGATTCTCAACTAACTTTTCCTGAACAATTTAGCAGTGATTTTTTCTGTTAAGTCAGATAGTTTACCTCTCTTGCCTTAAAGAACAATAAAGCATTAACTGCCTCACTGTATTTAAATGCTGCTTGGAAATTGGCACTCCCATGCTAATTTTGCTGTTGTTAGTTGCAGTTGAGTCAATTTCAATTCCTATCAACCCTAGGTAGAACAAAACAAGACAATGCCCAGTCCTAGGTTGTTCTGAAAATGTTTGAACCCATTGTTGTAATGGTTCTGTCAACCCATTTCAGTGAGGGTCTTCTGTTTTGTTAACCTTCTACTTAACCAAGTATTGATGTCCCTCTCCAAATAAATGTCCCCTCCTGGTTGTTGTTGTTGTTAAGTGCCGTTGAGTCAGTTCCGACCCATAGGGACCCTGTATAGGGTTTCCAAGGAGCAGCTGGTGAGCTTGAACTGCCAACATTGCAGTTCAAATGACTTTGCAGTCTGGCGCATTAGCACACAGTGCCACACCAGGGCTCATTGTTGTTGTTGTTGAGTGCCGTGGAGTCGGTTCCGACTCATAGCGACCCTGCACAGGGTTTCCGAGGCTGTAAATCTTTACGGGAGCAGAACGCCTCATCTTTCTGCCGCGGAACCGCTGGTAGTTTCGAACTGCTGACCTTGCGGTTCACAGCCCGATTCGTAACCACTACACTACCAGGGCTCATAGCTGGTCTAAAATAAGAAACTCCTTGCTTCCAAGGAGCATTCTCCCTGTCCTTCTTCCTTAGATTTGTTTGTTCTTCTGGCAGCCCATAATATATTTAATATCCTTCACCAACACCATAAATCAAAGGCATCAATTCTTCAGTCTTGGAGATTCATTGTTCAGATTTCACATGCATTTGAAACGATTGAGAATACCATGTCATGGATCAGGCACACCTTAGTCTTCAAAGTGACATCTTTGCTTTGTTTTTTTCTGTTTTTGAAGCTTTCTGCCAACATTTATAACATCATTCTGAAGTCATACAAAATTATCAACAAGTGGTCTGTTAATGTGATGGCTAAGTAGCTCTGGTAGCATAGTGCTTATGTATCGGGTTGTGAATCGCAAGGTCAGCAGTTCAAAGCTATCAGATGTTCTGCAGCAGAAACATGAGGCTTTCTGCTCCTGTAAAGATTTACAGCCCTGGAAACCCTGTACAGAGTCGCTATGAGTCGGAACCGACTCCACGCACATAACAACAACAATGTGATGGCTGTTGTGGTGCTGTGGGTTAATGCGTCAGACTGTGAAGCTGTTTGAACTGCAAAGTTGGTGGTTCAAGCTCACCAGCTGCTTCTCGAAAACCCTACACAGGGTCTCTATGGGTCAGAATCAACTTAACAACAATGTGATGGCTGAAACTGTGGTTGCCTTGGCAGGGCTAGACCAATTGATTTCATGGGCCTTATGTTCCTCGTCCCTGATTTATGTAGTTTGATTTCTATGTTTCTTATTTTTGTGTGTGTGATTTGGGTTAGTGTTTACAGAACAAATTAATTCAGAACAATTCATACACATTTGCTTTGTGGCACTGATTGCATCTCCCACAATAATGTAACAGCCCTCTTCCTACTTCCTGTCTGCGTTTACCGTTTCTTTTGTTCTTTTATCCTATTCCTTCCAATCTGCTGAGATTTTTCCCTAGGCAATCCCTTTGATATCTTAAACTTTCTAGTTTTAATGAGTATATATCTGATATTCTTTTTCACCTAATATGACTGGCCAAATATTGATCATGGAGCTTAGCTCAGTTCTGTTAAGTGCCATCAGTCGGTTGTGACCCATAGCTACCCTATATAAGGTTTCTGAGAAGTGGCTGAACCTTGTGGTTCTTATGACTTTGCAATCTAGCGCATAACCCACAGTGCCAAGATGTGAACAATGGCTAAGAGGCCATAGTTTTGGGGGTTTCACCATTTCTATCAGACTATTTTTATCATGGTGTTGGAGTTGAATATTGAAAGTGCCATGAGCTTCCAAAAGAGCCAATAGATCCATTTTGGAAGAAGTGCAGCCAGAGTGCTCCTTGGAGGCTAAGATGGCCAAACTTTGTCTCTCATACTTTGGACATATTGTCAGGAGGGACCAGTCACTGGAGAAGGATATTGTGTTTGGTAAGGTGGAGGGTCAGATAAAAAGAAGAAGACCCCAAAGAGATGGATTGGCCAAGTGACAGCATCTATGAACTCAAGCGTGGCAACAATAGTGAGGTTGGCCCAGGACCGGGCAGTATTTTGTTCTGTTGTGCGTAGGGTTGCTATGAGTCGGTACCAATTCGATGGCACCTAACAACAACAATCAGACCAGTAAGACTTGAAATTTTTATGATTTTGGGTTTTGTTTCACATTTTTCTTCCAGTCTATACAGAATTTTTATAGTCATCAGAACTGGTAGTTGGGCTTCCTCTAATTATTTTGGTCTTAATAGTCATGGAGGCTGAGTTCATGTGGTCCGTTATTCCTTGGACAGACTGTCTCCTTGTGCCTTTGATTGTCTTCTCTTTGAGAGAGACCAACAGTTATACATTTTATGGTCACTCACAAACTTTCAGACTCATCTGTCCTCACCAAAGGAGGATACATAACATAGTTTTTGTGTATGATGTTATGCATAGTGTCCCCTGACTTTGGTCCTGGGCCCAGTGATTCATTCCCTCAAGTGTTTGGTTATGGTGAAGTTTTTGTCATTTGATTTCTTGACTGCTGTTTTTATGATTGTTGACTGAAGCAAAATGTTTTAATAGCTTCAATGTTTTCTCCATTTATCTTGATGTTATTTATTGATTCATCTGTGAGGATTTTTGGTTTCTTTATATTGAAATACAGTACATACTAAAAGCTGTCCTCTTTGGTTGTCCTCAGTAAGTAATTCAAGTCCTTTTTACTTTCAGCAAGTAAGAAAAGTATCATCTGCATGTCACAGGTTGCTAAAAAGTTTCCCTCTAATATTGTTGTCTTGTTCCTGTACATGTATGTAGTCCAGCTTCTGGGATTAGTTACTAAGACGGTAGATTGAATACAGAAAGATTATAGCTATGATGCACACCTTTCCTGATTTCAAACCATGCTATATCTCCTTGTTCTGTTCGAATGATTGCCTCTTGGTCTATGTACAAGTTTAATATAAGCACAATGAAGTGTTCTGGAATTTCCATTCTTTGCAGTGTTATTCATATTTGTTACTATTTACATACTCAAATGCATGTCAGAAATCCACAAGATAAATATTTCTAGTCTTCTTTGCATTCCACAAGATCCAGCTGACATTAGCAATGATATCTCTTATCCCATGTTCTCTTCTGAATCTAGCTTGAATTTCTGACTGCTCCCAGTTGATGGATTGTTGTAATTATTTTAAAATTATCTTCAGCAAAATTTTACTGGTATATGACATTAATGACATTGTTAGCTGTCTCTTGGATCACAACTCTTTGGAATGGGCACAAAGATGGCTCTCTTCTAGTCAGCAGGCCAGGTAGTATTCTGCCAATTTTCTTGGCATAGATAAATCAGTCATTCCATTACTCCATCCATTTATTGAAACATTTCAATTGGTGTTCCATCAATCCCTGGAGCCTTGTTTTTCACCAATGCCTTCAGTGAAGTTTGGACTTATTCCTTCAGTATTAGTGGTATTTGGTCATAAGCTGCCTCCTGAAATGGTTGAAAATTGACCAATTCTTTTTGGTACAGTGACTGTAGATATTCCTCCCATCTTCTTTTGATGGCTTCCTGTGTCCATCACTCAAATTTTAACTTGTGGCGCAAATATTTTCTAGTGTTTTTTTTTTTGTTTGTTTGTTTTGTTTTGTTTTTTTCTGCTTAAGCAGTGCTGAGAGTGTTCTTCCCTCTTGGTTTTCTAACTCCAGGTATTTGCACTTGCATTTTAATGCAAGTTTTAGACTTTCTCCTGGCATCCATTGTGGGTTTTTTTGTTTTCTTCTTTCCTGTGTTTTTATGACTTTTTGGCTTTTGTTCATATACAATGCTCTTGATATCATTCTAGAACTCACCTTCACTCATTAATGTTCATGCATCAAATTTATTCTCTAAGTTTGGGTGTGATATATTCAAGTAATCCTTTAGTTTTTGTTGACATGTTTTAATTAATTTCAGCTTTAAATTGAACCTAGATGGGAACAATTGATGGTCTGTTCTAACTAAAGTTTGAACTTCTGTATTGTTCTCTTTACAAAGATGTATTCGAATTGAATGTTGTGTATTCCATCCATCAAGGTCCATATGAAAATCACTGGCAGTGATACTTCAGGATAGATCTAGAAATACTCTTTTGGATAATTAATTTGAAAGTCATTTCTATTCAATTTTTCATTCCTTACCTAGCAGATCACATGATTGTCTGATTCAAAACTGCTGTCACTAATCCATCTCAGCTCACAAATGCCTAGAGGATATTAATCTTCATGCCTTCCATTTTGTTACTTGACAACTTCTAATTTTCCAAGGGTGTGCTGATTGTGTTGTGTTTTAGGACTTGGCCTGCTAACCATAAGTTTGATGGTTCAAACCCACCAGTTACTCTGTGGGAGAAAGAAAAGGCTCTTTGCTCCACTAAAGATTCATAAAACCCTATATGTTGTTGTTAAGTACCGTGGAGTCGGTTCTGACAGATAGCGACCCTGCACAGGGTGTCTGAGGCTGTAAATCTTTACGGGAGCAGAAAGCCTCATCTTTCTCCCGTGGGACAGCTGGTAGTTTCAAACTGCCAACCTTGAGGTTAGCAGCCTGATTCGTTACCACTATGCTCCCAGAGCTCCTTAAAACCCTAGAGTCACTAGAATTTGAAATCGACTTAATGGCAATGGATTTTGTTTTTATTTTCCCAATTTTCCTAGATTCATACTTTGTACATTTTACATTCTAATTATTAATGACTGTTTGCAACTTTCTCTTACTTCTCCTCATGCGGCATTAGCAAGTGAAAGTCCTGATAGCTTTATTCCAGTTACTTCATTTAAGGTTTACTTTATTTGGAGGAAGCAGCTCTTCCATATCCCTATTTTAAGTGACTTCAAGCTTTTGGGACTCATCTTTCATGATTACATCTGTATTCTGCTGGAGTACAGTTTTCATTGGCAAAGTTTTTCAGACACAGACTGCCAATTTTTGAAACCTGCCCACCATAGGTGGTCCTACTGGTATTTGAAACACTGGTGGTATAGCTTCCAGCATCAAAGCAACAGACAAGTTACCACAATATGCCAACGCGATGGACTTGTGGTAGGTTAATTGTTTTCAGTGGTTCTCAATTCAGAATTCAAAATATACTCCATGCCCTCGCATATCTGTCAGGATGAATCTGAGCTGCTGTAACCTGCACTCTGCTTTTGTAGCTATGCACGGGTGGGCTTTGTAACCTGTTCTCAGTGGAGGAACTTTGGAAAGAAGCAGTTCATAGTGTCAAGCATGTTCATCAACCCACATTGAGGCTTAGTGACAAAGCTCCCAGAGGAGAGATATACCTAGAATGTTGTTGTTAAGTGCCATTGAGTTGGTTCCGATCCATAGTGACCCTATACAGGGTTTCCGAGGCTGTAAATCTTTATGGGGCAGAAAGCCTCATCTTTCTCTTGCAGAACAGCTGGTAGTTTCGAACTGCTGATCGTAAGGTTCACAGCCCGATTCGTAACCACTATGCTACCAGAGTTCCTTGTAAACATTATTATCCCCTGTAAAATTCAGTTCATGTCTTCAAATTTCCTGGTAGAGCAACATTAGGAAAAACATGCATCCTCTTCTCTTGTGATTCGCTAAACATTGACCAAAGTTCCTTCACTATACCCATCCCTGGCCAGGCTTCCTTCACTGGAAAAGAACCATCTTTCACACCAGAGATAGTTATAAATGCTAAAGCTTGAGGGAAGAAGGACACTGGTGGGGTGCTTCAAATGGAAAGATGTCCATGACCAACACCTGTCTTTGCACTCAGAGCTTTCTGGAATCTTGGTCCTTGTTCACTTGCTAAGTACATGAATACATTCTCAACCTCCTGAAGTCTTTGAGAATCACAGCAACCCTGTAACTGACTTACAAATGCAATAATAAATGACAGAAGCTACCCTTCTGTCTTAGAGGCAGAGTGCAAAGTGGACCATCCCCAGTGATGGAGAACCCTAGTTTGTGTAGGCTTTGTAATCCTGAGCTTGTTTTTGTTGTATTTTTAGAAGCCATAGTACATCTGATTTTATACCTCAGAAGTTTCTGTATTACCTTTTCCGATATAACTAAATACATATTAATGTTTACTGCCACTTTTTATCCAAGAATTATAGGTGTTTAAAGGCAAATAGAGAATAAAGTGCCTATTTGATGCACATACATAATTAACTGGGAGTGGTTGCACATCTTAATGAAAATACATTTAAATTTTAACACCAACTTTGTGCTTGAAACTGAGTAACAAAAATGTAGAATGCAGCAGTTGGTTCTGCTGACAGAACAGCCCAGCCATTGCTTTTCTAGAACCCCAGATCTCAGCAGGAACATTCCTTACAGTGAGCCTAGGCTCAGAGGCCACATTGAAACAATCAGTCTGGACTTGCCAAAATGTTCATGGCCAATATTGGTGTTGGATTACTCTTAATGGTATTAGTGGGTCTAACAAAATTCTTTAAAAAGGCACCAGTGATTATTTTATAGCAATCTCATTCCTCATGGGTACAGAGAGAAGAAAACAGCGATCAAAATAAAGAGATGGTGGCAAGAGATGTAAGGGCCCAACTAATATTACCTAGCTACTTGACCAAACTTTAGTCAGGCTGCAAGAAATCTTCCAAATACACTAGGCCTTAGTTCCCCAGTTCCCACCAAGGACAAGGCCAAACTTCAAAACTTCAAGAAATTTATAACAGTCAAACTGACCCAGGCAATGATATTACAACAGCTGCAAACACCTGTCTTGAGAAAATATCCTGACCACACACACTTACAATTAATTGCTCTAGCCTGTGCCAAAACCAATTAATGTATAGATTAGAATGCTTGCTACATGCCAAAGCCAGTAGAAATATAGATTATGAATAAGTAACCAATCAGAAATTGTATCTATGGTACTGCACAATTATGACCCTAAAACCTTATAAAAACTAGCTTGTACTGTAAAAGGGGTCACCTTTGTCTCCTGCTTTTGTGAGTGAAGGTGGACCCCAGCGAGTTGGCAAATAAACCTCTTGCTGTTGCATCGAACTCGAGTCCTGGTAATCTTTTTGGGGTCTCCTACTGGATAGGGCCATCTGGGGCCTAACATTGGTGCATTGGCTGGGAAACCGGAGACCCCCAGATCATCAGGAAACGACCCTCGAGTCAGAGGAAATCAGTCAGAATATATGAGCTCGAATATTCTGCTGGACATCTGAGTGAGTGAGTATAAGGCTGTTTGAATTGCTGTTTGAATTGTATTTTGTGTTACTTGAATTTCTTGTTTTGCTTTCGGTTTGTATGATCTGATCCGAAACGGCTAAAGTGCAGTAGGTAGACATGCCGCGACGCTGCCAGCCGTGGGAGTCCTGGAGGACGCTCTGTACTCCTCAGAGAGGGTCGCAGGGACCCTCCTGTTGCCGGTCCCCCCGGAGTGGGGCCTGGAACAGAATCTGAATCTGAAGAGGGTCGTAGGGACCCTTCTGTTACCTGACTCCCTGACTAGGGAACAGGGATCTGTTTTTCCAAGCCAGTATTTGGTTTGGGTCTGGAAGCACCGAGCGGTGCGCTGTGTAGTCTGTGTGAGTGTTCTTGTGTGTTTGACGGTGTTGAGACTGACGGAATACGTTGACATAGGACAGGTGTCGTCCAAACCCCTTGACTTGGTTATGGCCCATTTCAAAGAAGTAAAAGAGAGGGCCTTGGATCTGTACTATTAGTGAAAAAATGAAGTGGGTCGCTCCCGCAAGCAGTGTGAAGCTGCAGCCTTGTTTTTGTAGAGGGGACAGAGTACCCCCAGAAAATCTGTGTAACTATTGAAAAAGCCAGTGTCTTACTTTCAGTTTTGCCTTCCAGCCAAGAGAAGAAGTGTCATGTTTCAGTGTTTATGTCTGTCTGGTTATTGTCTTTGCTAACTTCATGTTTTTCCCCGAGTTTGTGTGTATCCTGATCAAACTTAAGTCTTAGACTTGCTGTAACTGCTCCTGCCGGTGTAGACTTTTGGAGAAGTGAAACACCGCTAGCCGTGGAGTCCTGAGGCCAACAGGGGCAACAACGGCACCAGAGTCACCGAGGACAGGATCTGCAACCTGCCTGTGAGCGCAGCCCGAGGTCACTGCCAAAGTTTCATCAGCCTGCCTGCAGCTGCTACATCCTCCTGCAGAGTCTGCGTGGCCCTCTGAGCTTGCCCTCCCCTCCCTGCAGGGCTTCCCCCCACCCTGATGCCTGTGATGTCTGTGAGCATCCATGCCCAGTACCACCCTCCCACCCTGAAATTAGAGCAGCCGAGAGTTGCCTCAGTCCCTCTGAAGTGCATACAGAGAGTGAGCGTGTGTGTTTCATAGAAAACTTTCTTCCCCAGTGCAAGGGAAAGAGTAGAGCGGTCAACTGCCACCTCCCTTTCATAAGCAAGAAAGCCAAGCCTGAGCCCGGCGCGTTGCTCTAGCCCCTCCGTCGTCGTCAGGCTGAGAGCAAGGGGTGGGGGCGGGGGGAGAGAAAAGAGGGGGGCGGGAGCCAGCACTAAGAAGTGACTTGACCGAGCAAACAAGTGTGGCGTGAAGAGAAGCCTCCTCCTCGCTTCCCCCCAAAGTAGAACAGCACCATGTTAGTGCTGGCAGCCAAAGTCAGTGAAGAAGAGCTAGGCACCGCTCCCTCCTCCTGTATGGCGGAGGCCTGCGGAGCATTTTTCCTGCCAGC
>NW_006408841.1:1567034-1568223 GCF_000296735.1 Chrysochloris asiatica
GTTCAGTGTCCCTCCTGAGCCCAGAGTGACCCTGAAAGTAGAAGAGAGCTCATTCAGGTGTTGACTGTGAATCTGGAAGAAGAATATCAGCTACACCAAAGGCTGGCACAACTGAACCCTGATGTTGACTAGTGGCTGGTAACATTTCCTAAAGCCTAGGCTGAGACTGAGAGTATAAGCCTGGCCAGACACAACGTTCCAGTGTTTGCTGAACTAAAACCTGAGAAGTAGACCCTGTACGAGTCCGTCAGTACCTTATGCCCATAGACGCCTGCAAGAGAATAACTCCGTACATCAGAAAGCTACTTGACCAGAGAATCTTGAAGCTGTGCCAACCATCCTGGAACACGCCCTTGTGGCCAGTATGTAAACCCCTCTCTATTGAATGTCGGCCTGTGCAAGACTTCTGTGAAGTAAACAAGAGAATATGCCTGTTGCCAGAGGCAACAACTTAGCTAACCAGAGGGCCAGAGAAAACTGCTTAAAAGCCAGCATAGCCCTAGTGATTCAGTTGCCTGAACCAAGAGACACCACCTCGCCTGAAGACCCACCCTATACCGAGGCCAATCTAGACTAGATCAAACATCTGACCGTGACACACCTCATAGAAAAAATGCATCAGTCCACTCACATGAGCATTTGTAAAATGCAAGACCTCCTGAAAGAAGCAGAAATCAAAATTTGTAATGCTAATTTCAAGATTGAGCACGTGTTGCTGTCTCTAAAGCGAGCCAGCTCACCAACGCAGCTAGAACTAAAGCTAACCCAGGCTGCAGAATGAGAAGAAATCGACCTAGTACCTGCTGAGAATTAGACTTTTCAGAAGTAAAACCCAGAAAAAATAGTTACAAGTATCTGTTAGTCTTTATAAATCTGCCTTCTTTTCCAAAGTAAGTCAGAGTTTAGCTAAAGTACTGGGGGCCAATTAGAAATTACATTCTGTATACAGACCCCAGAGTTCAGGTCAAGTAGATAAGATGAATAGAACCCTAAAAGAGACCTTGAATAAATTGACCTAGGAGACTGGCAGTAACTGGATAACTCTCCTCCCCTTTGCCCTCTATAAAGTGAGAAAATGTCCAACTGTAATTAGTAAATATTATATACCTCCCTCTAATAAGTAGTAAGCTTGCTCCACAAGAACTCCCTGCGTGCATAGAGAAGCTTTTGTGTCTTAGTTTAATTAATC
>NW_006408841.1:1568830-1572353 GCF_000296735.1 Chrysochloris asiatica
TGGGGTCTCCTACTGGATAGGGCCATCTGGGGCCTAACAGAGACACCTAGTCAACAAAGGTGAAGGGCACTCCAGGACCTCTAAGCCAAGGCATTAGGCAAATACACAGTAAGAAAGGACATTGGATCACTTTTACCACTGACACTCCCCTCTTTGGTTAGACTTTTTCTTCCTAACTTTTGTTTTTTTAAATTGCCATTGAGTTGATTCAGACCCATAGTGACCCTGTATGGGGTTTCCGAGGCTGTAAATCTATAAGGGAGCAGAAAGCCTCATCTTTCTCCCGCATAACAGCTGGTAGTTTCGAACTGCGACCTTGAGGTTTGCAGCCTGATTCATAACCACTACTACTACAAGTGCTCCTTTGTTCCTAACTTGTTGTTGTTATATACCGTGGAGTCATTGTTATATGCCGGTTATATGTTGTTGTTGTTGTTATATGCCGGTTCCGACTCATAGCTACCCTGTACAGGGTTTTGGAGGCTGTAAATCTTTATGGGAGCAGAAAGCCTCATCTTTCTCCTGCAAAGCAGCTGGTAATTTTGTACTGCTGACCTTCTGGTTTTCAGCCCTATTTGTAACCACTACATTACCAGAGCTCCTTTGTTCTTAACTATCCAGTTAAAAATTCAATTCATAAATACAGTATCTTCCAAATAGAGGCATTCAGTAGATATTTGCTGTTCTTAATAAATCTTTGATTTTGGTATCTAGTATGCTGCTTTTAAGGGCTGTAATGTTGACGCTGAGTCATACTAACCTGCTGTTACAGAGTGGAACACTGGCCCATACGGTTTCCTAGGCTGAATTCTTTAGGGAAAAGAACCCCGGTGGTGCGGTAGGGTAAACACTGGGCTTCTAACCACAAAGTCAGCAGTTCAAATCCACCAGCCACTCTGCAGGAGAAAGATGAGGCTTTAGGCTCCCATAAAGATTTACAGCCTTGGAAACCCTACCACACAGGGTCTATAGAGTTATGAATCAGAACAGATTCAATGGCACCTAACAACAACATTTTTTAAGGAAGCAGATTTTTAGGACTTTCTTCCACAGAGTCACTGGGTGACTACAATTTGAGTGAACCTTTTGGTTAATAGCCCAAATTACCAACCATTGCCTTAATAGCCAAGCACTTAACTAATGTACCACCTGAGTGTTTGGCATAGTATAATTCTCTAATATGCATAGCAAATATTGTTCAATTAAACACTGTTCTGAAAAAAATCTGTGCTTATAACACCTGCTCAGCCACCCCTCCCCCTTTTAACTTGTCTAACTCACACTCCTCAATAAGTTCTCAAATATCTAAGCTACCAAACCATGCACTAGTATCATTCCATTCTTATTTTCTGAAAGTCTTCTGAAAGCAAGTAAGAGGTAGTTACACTGCAGAAGACATAGGGACTCTGGTGGGGGACTCTCCAAATGAAGAATGTGCTTTTTAAGCAACTGTTAAAAAATGTACGAAAATAACCACTGTGTAAATTTCAGTGTAATGCTGTACTCTTGTTAAGCCACAAACCTCTTACGGACAGACACTATGAGTCTTATTCATGGGATTCCCCAGAACCAGAACAGTTCTTGATACATACTGGACTATCAGTAAATACCTGAGTACGTTTAAAAATGCAAGTTCCATGACCGGGCAGGGCAGGTACGCGGGCTTGGGAAAAAGTAGGGGGCCATATCACAAATTGGGGTCCTCGCCTGGTAGACAGACAGCTTTTGAGTAAACATAAAACATTAGGCTGCAACTTTATGAACTTGTTTTTTGGAAGGATCAAACTATTGAGGAGTTACGAGCATTTTTAACTTGCACCCGCCTGCTCTGGGCTCCTACCTGGGGATGGCCCCGCCCACTGAAGAACATAGCAGGGCCTGAGCAGACCCAATCAAAGGGCTGACACTCTCAGAGAACCAGTGGGGCCACAGGAATCAACATAGTCTATCCCAGGGGGATCCTCATTGCCACATTGGGCATTACCGGCGTGTATATAGGACAAATTGGGGGCTCAAGGCACAGGAAGACAAAGAGAGGCATTTTAGGCATCATCAAAAACAGACCCCATCTGCCTACAAGCACTAAGCTGATCCCCAACCTCTTCGGCCTAGGCCAGCCCCCTGCCCAGCCTCCTAGCCTCAGGCCCGCCCATCAAAGCATCAAGGTTTAGGCCAGCCCAAGCTAAGTAGTAGCTTAATACCAGTAACAAAGCACCCCGGCGTGGTTTAATCCGCCAGACCCCAAAATCTTTAGAATTGCAGGAACTGTGGTTCTAGCTCAACAGCTGCTATTGGAAACCCTATACTGGGTAGCTGTGGGTCAGAATCTACCCCACAGCATTTCAACAAGTAGCAAAACTCAGAGGGGCCTGAAACAGAGTAAGAACATTACAGACTAACTGAAGATGCAGGGAGGGCAGGGCTTGCTGGAGGCTAGGGTGAAGACATAGTGAAGGTCGCAGTGAAAAGTGGCTCGAAATTCCAGGCAGAAAGGAGACAAGACAGAGCTCCGGGATTCAGACCCACAGAGATAGGAGTGGTTTGGAGGCTTGGAGGCTTGTAGCCTGTGGAATTTGGAGTGGAGGCGGGAGGTCGCATACCTTTGAGTCCACCGGTCAGGCTCAGAGGCCTGGGACCACATCCTGGGCTAGACAGAGCAGCTGGACTAAATAGGGGGCCACAGAAATGCCGTGGAAGTGCTCCGCAGGAACATTTAGGGGAAAAAAAAGGTGCACAGTATGCTTTGCTGATTTTGGGTGACTCCGATCTTGTTTTTTTTTCTTTGGTGTCAGGAGTGGGTGCGCTCACGGTTTGCCCACATACATCTGGGTGAGTGGAGGTGGGGGCTTAGCCAATTGGCTGGGACCTGCCCCCACCACTGGCACTTTCCTCTGCCAGGAGCTTACGCACCCGGGCCAGGCTGAGATGCGGGTTTGGTCTGCCTTTCTTCACTGGTTTGAGAGGGAGCCCAGCGTAGTGCTTTGGGTTGAGATGCTTCACTGCAAATTCTTTTGAATGACAAGGCCAGTGGGACAGGGCTGGTGGTTCATGCTCACCAGCCACTCATTGGAAACCTTATACAGGAGACACGGATGTGTGTCCTATTTGGTTGGCTTTCATTCACTGGTTTGAGAGGCATCCCATTGTAGCACTGTGATTTTGGTGCCACTGCAGGGCCTTTTGATCTGCAGGGTTGGTGGTTCAAGCTCATGGGCCGCTCCTCGAAGGCCCTGTGCAGGGGATGCGGAAGCGCGTAGTATGTGGTCTGCTTTTTTGTTTTCACTGGTTTGAGAGGAGTCCAGCACAGCGCTGTGGGCTGAGGTGATGCACTGCAGGGCCTTTTGAGCTGCAGGGTTGGTGGTTCGTGCCTGCCAGCCACTCCTCAGAGACCCTATACAGGGTCGCTACGGGTCAGAATTGACTAGACAGCACCTAACAGCAAGGAGAGGAGGGCAGAAGTGACTGAAAGAGAGTTAGGACTTTAAAAACATACTTATATTAAGCTACAGATTTTTCTTCCTTA
>NW_006408841.1:1573367-1574645 GCF_000296735.1 Chrysochloris asiatica
ACCATATCAGCACATGTCCAGAAAAAAGATAAAATATCTGAGACAAATTACCTAGAAGTAGACCTGGAATCCATTATGGAAGGAGGGCAGGCCCTGTAAATGCCTGAGAAAGAATTCAGAAAAATAATTATGAAATGTTTCAAAACACTCTAAAATGGAGTTGAGAAAAATGAAGAAGTCAGGAAAGTGCTACAAAAGCAATCAAACAAGATAGATACAGCATTGGAAACAATTCAAAACCTACAGAAAGAGGTACAAACAATCAATAACAAAATGGCAGAAATAGAAAAAATTCTGGAAGGGCAGAGTAATAGAATATATGAGATGGAAGAAAGAATCAGCGAGTTGGAAGACAGGTCTTTCAATACCACTAAGATAGAATAACAAACACAAAAAAGGATAAAAAATTCTGAAGATGGTATAAGATGCATGCTGGACAACATGAAGAAGAATAACTTAAGAATTACTGGCATTCCTGAGTAAGAAGAATCACACAAGTCCACAGAGGAAATAGTCGAAGAACTACTGGAAGAAAACTTCTCCAACATCCTGAAAAGCGAAAAAATAAATGTACAATAAGCTCAACGAACTCCAAGAAGGGCAGACCCCAAAAGAAAATCACCAACACATATCATAGTCAAGCTCTCCAAACTCAAAGATAAGGAGACACTTCTGAAAGCAGCCAGAGAAAACAGAAAGGTCACATACAAAGGCAAGCAAGTCAGATTAAGCTCAGATCTCTCAGCAGGAACCATGCAAGCGAGAAGGCAATGGGGAGACATATAAAATCCTGCAAGAAAAAAATTGCCAACCAAGAATCCTTTATCCAGCAAAGCTATCAATCAAATGTGATGGTGATATCAAAATATTCCAGGATAAACAGAAGCTATGGGATTTCTCCAAAGCCAACCCTGCACTACAAAACATCCTAAAGGGAGTTCTGTGGACTGAGAACCAACAAGAACAGACAGCATCCAGAGATTGACATACGTGGCAGCACCTCCCTGAATTAAGTCAACAAAAAGAAGAATTGGTAACAAAACAAAACTATAAGAACAAACTCAGAGACTTTGGGAGGTCAGTCTATGACCAAAACAAGTACAGTGTAAAGGAAGGTAAACACATAGGAAAAGAGACGCAGATAGGGAGAAGGTCAGGTCAATTACAGGATAAAATATACTGCACTAAATGGACAGAGAATTCAATGGACCATAAGGCAACATCAAAGAAAATTAACACTCCACAGCATGCCAAGAGAATGAGAATCCAAGAAGAATA
>NW_006408841.1:1592000-1595854 GCF_000296735.1 Chrysochloris asiatica
TAGTCCGAGAAGGGAAAATGTCAGCCATTGAGCATTCTGTCTGGCAGCTTGCATCAAGCCCGGGTGTCTGTCTTCTTTGTATCTGTTTTCTCTGTGTCTGTTTTCTCTCTCTCTATCTCTCTCTCGCCACCGTCACCGGACACCCCATCTTCGGGTCCTCACCCCCTTGCCGAGGCCAGACCCCGGCAATATAGGAACTTCACTGCTTATACAGTGATGAGTTTTCAATGAACCACTGTCACGGACAGTTTTCCAAGAGAGGCACCCTTTTATTTTTATCAGAACACTGAACATTTCGAGAGTCCTTCCCTTAGAGTGGATTTACTGTCATTGGATTAGGATGCCTTGTTATAATGGATGAGGCCTCCCTGGATCGCATGGCATGTGCTGGGCTACATCCTTTGAAGCACTAAAATATTTGTGATGAAGCGGGGGAATTTGCATATTATCACTAGCTGAACACACTTGAGTCCAGAAACAATAGGCATCCAGAATTAATTCCTAATCGGTAACTGGAGTCTTGTTGTGGTATTATTGGATCAGCACTGAACCACAAAGTCAATTTGAATTGTAAGGTTTGAAACTACCAGCTGCTCCCCAGAAACCCTACACAAGGTTTCAAAGAGTCAGAATCAACTCGACGGCACTTAACAACAATACTTGTGACATATTTCACAGCATATTCACAATTCTTTCCCTGCAATATACTGACTTAAAGTGTTTTCTTTTCCAGTGATCCTGTATTCTGTCTGTTGGAAATGCTAATGGTTCTAGGAAATCTTCTGAAGTTAAGAAAGACAAGAAAAGTGACAGAAGGCCAGCATGAGCTCTTAGACCATAGAATTCCAGTGAGGTTAGCTCATATGCAGCAGTCAGAAATGGGGTGTGGTATTTTTTTCTGATTAATTAGCAATGACAGGTTCAAAATTGATGATGATGAATATAAATCCAAGGACAGTTTCATACATATATATTCATTTTGTAAGGAGCTCTGGTAGCGTAGTGGTTATGAATCGGGCTGCGAACTAAAAGGTCAGCGGTTCAAAACTACCATCTGTTCCGCAGGAGAAAGATGAGGTGTTCTGCTCACATAAAGATTTACAGCCTTGGAAACCCTGTAGGGGTCACTATGAGTCGGAACCGACTCCACGGCACATAACAACAACAACAATTCATTTTCTATTGCTGCATAACACATTTCCACCAATATAGCAGCTCAAATCAATGCCCATTTACTAACTCATAGGTATGGCAGAAGTCTGGCACTGGGTGGCTGAGTTCTCTGCTCAAAGTCTCATAAACCTACAATCAAGGTATCAGTCAAACTGGGCTCTAAACTAGTAACCCTAGGAACATATCCACTTTGAAGCATGTTCAGATTTTTGATATAATTCAGTTCCTTGTGTTTGTAGGACTGAAGTCCCCTTTTCCTTGCCTTTCACTATCTGGGGGCTGCCCACTTTCCTTCTCTCAAAACCATTTCATCTGCAAACCAGCAACCAGTTTTGAACCTCTCTGACTTCCTATTTCCCCTTGCTAAGAGAAACCTCTTCCCTTATGGATTTAACTTATTATATTGGACCCATCCAGATGATTCAAGATAGTCTTGCTACTTTAAGGGCAGCCTATGAATAATCTTAATTACATCTGCAAAGTTTCTTTTGCCATGTCTAATAATCTATTTAATAATCCAGGTGTGGTGCTCTAGGTGAACCATTGGACTGCTGAGCAATTGCTTGGCAATTCAAAGTTTCTTTGAAATGACAGGCTCACTATGAGTCAGAAGTATATGAACTGCACTTAACTACAACTACAACAAAAACTATATAATGTATTAAAGTAACCCTTGTAACACAGTAGTTACGAGCTTGGCTGCTAACTGAAAGGATGGTGGTTCAGACCCTCCTAACTGCTCCATGAGAGAGAGACCTGGCAATCTGCTGCTGTAAATATCGTAGCCTAGAAACCAATATGGGCAGGTCTCCTCTCTCTCCTGGGCTTGCTGTACACTGGACTTGACTCCACTGAATCCAAAAAGAAAATCATAATCCAGTCACAGGTGTGACCTCAGGGAGCAAGGGTCCTGGGGCCAGAGTTCTGCTTATCCTAGCATATAGCATGGTGCAGGGGGATTTATGAGTCTGTTAATGTTGCAAACAGTTAACACACTAGGATGCTAACTGAAAGGTTGATGGTTCAAGTCCAACCAGACACATTTAGAAAGAAAGACTCAATGATTTACTTCTGAAACATTAGCCATTGAAATCTCTATGGAGCACACCTCAACTCTGACACACATGGGGTCATCTTATGTCAGAATCAACTAAAAAGCAATGGTGGTGGTGGTGTTTTCCATACCAACCTCAAATATTTAGAGAATCATCATCATCACTAGTGTAATCTTTAAATAAAAATTTATTTTTTAGGTCAGACGTGGAGGAAAGGAGCCACGACCAGCCAATAAGAGACCACAGAGCCAGCGAAGAAAACACAATTCGAGCCGCTGCGACCACCGTCTCTGCCACCACACCCCCATGGCGGCCGCCAAATAGTCTCATGAGAATCGGGACACCACCGAAAATGTAGACGAGTCCATTCGCAACCCCCAGTTTGAGCCGATAGTGTCCCTTCCTGAACAAGACTTTAAAACACTGGAGGAAGATGAAGAGGAACTTTTTAAAATGGGGGCAAAGTTATATCGTTTTGCCTCAGAAAACGATCTCCCTAAGTGGAAGGAGAGAGGCACCGGTGACGTGAAGCTCCTGAGGCATAAGGAGAAGGGGAGCATCTGCCTTCTCATGCATAGGGACAAGACACTTAAAATATGTGCCAACCACTACATCACGCCAGGGATGGAGCTAAAGCCGAATGCAGGTAGCGACCGAGCCTGAGTCTGGAACACCCACGCTGACTTCAACGATGAGCGTCCCAAGACAGAGCTGCTTGCAATCTGCTTCCTCTATGCTAAAAATGTACAGAAATTCAAAATAAAGTTTGAGGGGTGCAGGAAAGAGATAGAAGAGTGAGAAAAGAAAGGTTCGGGTAAAAATGACAATGCTGGAAAGGTGGCCGAGAAGCTAGAAGCTCTTTCGGTGAAGGAGGAGAATAGGAAGGCTCTTGGGACCAAGGTGGCTGATGGGGAAGACCAAGGTGAAGACTGAAGAGAAGCAATAAATGGTCTTAATATTATTTTCTTTTCCCTTTTTCTAAAATTTTTTTATCCTATCCCTTCTTTTGGATTTATTTTTTTTCTGTTTTGTTTACAAGGGACTTTATATAAAGCTGTTTGAGCTCCCAATATCCAGATTGTTTTTTTTCTCTCTCTCTTGGAGTTTTTGTCCTATTGAAGATGATTTCAGAAAATCCATTCCCCAGTCATGAAAATGTACTGTGCTAACTTTCTTTTCCATAGTGGAAACACTTATTTATAGTCATCAAAACTAGTGAATAAAAAATGCATTTGATAATGGTTAAAATATATATATATATATAACAATACTGTTACACATACTCTGGACATGGCTAATATATCAACTGAGTCCTTGTTTTTGTTGATGTTAAGTGCCATTGAGTTGGTTCTAATCCATAGAGACACATTATAGGGTTTCCTATGAGTGGCTGGTATCGTAGTAGTTATGAATCGGGCTGGGAACCGCAAGGTCAGCAATTCAAAACAACCAGCTGTTCCATGGATGACAGATGAGGCATTCTGTTCCCATAAAGATTTACAGCCTCAGAAACTCTGTACAGGATTGCTATGATTTGGAACTGATTAAACAGTACACACTCACCAAGAGTGGCTGGTGTATTTGAATTGCTGACCTTGAAGTCCAGCACATTCTCATGCTACTCCA
>NW_006408841.1:1599859-1601774 GCF_000296735.1 Chrysochloris asiatica
ACTCGTGACAACTATGTCGGGGCCAGACCCCGGCATAAATGTACTCTCGCAATACGTTCAGAGAATTCTGCTTTCCTTCAGTTTACATATATTTTACCTCCCAGAAAGATACAGAAATCTTAACAGGCAGGCCAACTGACAGTGTCTTTTTTTTTTTTTTTTTCCACTTAGAATCTCTTTTATGGCAAAGCAAAAGTACACTTCAGAGAGAGAAGTAGGTCTGTCTCACAACTCACAACCCTTTGGGGTTGTGATGCTCTAGCTTATAAAGGTACGGGGTCTCTTCCTCCAAGAGTGGGCTAATACATATTAATTAAGAGTGCTATGTTGAATACGCATCATTTTTTACTTAAAGGAGCCCAGGTTTCTTGGAAATGGAGTGCCTTCTACAGTAGTCAGCTCCAAGCACTGTCTTCATGGGTTGTCTGCCTGCGGCCAGCTGCTTCGATCCGGGTCTAAGGTCCTGATAGCTTTAGTTCAGTCTCCAGGCTAGTCTTCACAGTGGGACTTTTCTTGTTGGACATCTCTGATGTCCTTCCCTCTTTCTTGATTCCTGTTTTGCTTTTAATAAGTTTTTATTGTAAATTCAGTGATGATTTATGTAGGAGAGCATCGGTTTTACATTCATTCTATCATATTTTGTTTTATTGCAACGATTTCAATCCCTTCCATGCATCATCATTCAACAGCAGCTGCTTCCAAACCCTCTGAGTTATTTTTTTTTGTTGTTGTTTTTTTTCATATGTACACTGAAGCATTCAGGAATATATAACCATTCAAACAACCAAATGGTATATCCTGCACGCCAGCCTCCTGGCCACTAGCCCACAGCTCCTCTCCCTCCTCGAGTCTAGAGTCCCCAGCTGCTCATCTCTCCCCATTGTCATCTCTGCCTCCATCTCTGGCATTGCTGCTTCTCTGGATAGGGTCCCACTGACAGTGTACTTCTATGGTAGCCAGCTAGGTTATTCCAGGGATACAAGGAAGTGTTGCTAACTGTAACAATAAGAGCAGCCATTTATGGAGCACTTACTATGTGCTGACATTGTGCTAAGTGCTTTCCCTACTTGCATTATTTTATTTAGCTCTCAAAATAACTCAAAGATGTATGTTTTATTGACCTTATTTTACAGATGAGAGAACAGATTTAATGGTCTAATTTATGCTCATAAACTGTGATATTGTACAGTCAGCATTCAAATTCAGATCTGGTTGGCTCTGTCACTTTCTCCCAAACCTGGAAAGAATAACAAAGGTGGCAATTTATCTTTGAGATGTCCTTTCTGAGGCTCAGTCCACCCCCTTGCTGTTTTTATCCCATTGTAGTATCCCATTGTGTGTATGTACCACAATTTATTTATGCATTCTTCCATTGGTGGGCACTTAGCCTGTCTCCATATTTTTGCTATTGTGAATAGTGCTGTATGCATGTATCTACTTATGTCCTGGCTCATACTTCTTGTGGCTATATACCAAGTAGAGGAATTGTTGGATCATAAGGTATAACTTTCTGAGGAAATTCCATACTGTTTTCTAGAATGGTTGGACCATTATGCATTCCTACCAGCAATGTAAGAGGGTCCCAGTCTCTCCAAACCCTCACCAGCAATTGTTGTTTTCTGTCTTTTTTCTTTAACTTCCCTGTTAATGTTGATGTGAGATGGAGATGATATCTCATTGTTTTGATTTGCATCTTCCTAAGCGAAGGAGCTCTGGTAGCGTAGTGGTTACGAATCGGGCTGCGAACCTCAAGGTCAGCAATTCGAAACTACCAGCCGCTCCGTGGGAGAAAGATGAGGCTTTCTACTCCCGTAAGGATTTATACCCTCGGAAACCCTGTACAGGGTCGCTATGGGTCGGAACCGACTCGACGGCACTTAACAACAACAACAACAAGCATAGTGGTTAAGGAGCT
>NW_006408841.1:1601874-1605125 GCF_000296735.1 Chrysochloris asiatica
AAGCAAAACAAAACAAAAGGCACATTCTGCAAGTCTGCCTTCTGGCTACCTGCACACCATCTTTCTCTTTCCATGAGTCTAGAGTCCTTAGCTGCTCTCTTTCTCCATGTCATTTTCTCTGCCTCTGTCTCTGGTATTGCTGCTCTCTGGTTATGGTCCCATATTCCACTCATGATGCTCTCCCTAGATGATCATAGGGTCCTCTGTTCCTGGAATTTAAGATTAAATATTCACTCCTTTATGTTATAAAACTTCTCACTTTACAGTTGTGACAATCACAATTAGTCATTATATCAATTGCTTGCTATTAAATCAAAAGAATCCTGTTCCATCTCCTTTCTCCAGATCCATCCAAACAAGATGAAAACTATTCAGTGGGGATTCTACCTTCCACTGCACACTCTGAAATTAAATTCCCTCTTGAAAACTTGTAGGTAAGCCACTTCATGCCTTTATAAACCCCCACCCTCATTTTAGGTAATCAATGTTTGAAGTTTCCCATCTCTATCAATCCTGTGTACAAAGGAGATAAGTTTGATCCTTGATGTGAAGAATCCTTCCCTTTAGGTATTTTGAGCTACTACATCCATAAATATAGGTCACGTTCATCAAATTTTAGCATTTTACACTTGATTCCTTTATCAAATTTCTGTATCTTCCTCTAGTCAAGTTATGACCATCAAGCCATAGAAGCTAGATCAACTGGGTTGTTGTTGTTTTTGTTATGTGCCGTGGAGTCGGTTCTGACTCATAGCGACCCTGCACAGGGTTTCTGAGGCTGTTAATCTTTACGGGAGCAGAACACCTTATCTTTCTCTTGCGGAGCAGCTGGTAGTTTCGAACTGCTGACCTTGCAGTTTGCAGCCCGATTCGTAACCACTACGCTAGAGATCAAATGGGTACTATCTGCAAATTTTGGCTTTCTTGTGTGCCTGCCTTCACTTCATATCAGCTGGACTATGGGGAAAGTTCAAATGCAGCATTGCTCCCTGGGACAAAGATGAGGCTTGGTGCTCCCATAAATAGTTACAGTCTGAAAACCTGTCTTATAGGGTCTCTATGAGTTGGTATCAACCAGAATGCAGTTGGCTTCATTGGTTTGGGTTGGTTTTATCCTTCAGTGTGGTGTAAATAGTTAATGCATTCAACTACTGGTTGAAATATAAGGGTTCATATTCAGCCAAAGTTTTCTCAGAAGAAAGACCCGGTGATCTATTTCTTAAAACCCAGTCATTGAAAACCCTGTGGAGCACAGCTCATATGGTTGACTTAGTGGAAACTCATTTTTTTCTGATTTGTCTTCAATGTTATCAGCAGTAGGTTTTTTTTTTTTTTTTAATTTCCTTTTCCAAGTAACCCCATTTTAGACTTTAAATGACTTTCAGTGTTAGAAATATAAAATCACATGATCTTTAAATGTAGAATAGTATGAACAGAAAACACTGTCATGCCAGGATCATTGTGGATTCAAGTTTTTTTAAGAGCAATGGACTCTGATTGAGATGTAGAAGAAGGACCTGTAATGTTGCTCATCCTCTGTCTAGTGTGAGTGAGGAGGCATGAATTGTAAGTTAAGGGACTGTTACAGGATGCATCTAGCAAGGTGAGGCAGTGGAAAGACAGCAGCAGGCAGAAAGAGAGCTGGGCTTGTGTCTGCTTGCTTCTGGAGAAAGTATAAGGCCCAGGGGAGGATGGTGGGGATGGGTGTATAGGGTGCTGGAGAGTGGGCAGAGGTGGTGGGAAGGTGTGAGTAGCATTTTGTTCTCCTAGGGTGGCAGATGGGCATGTCTAGCAAGTTGAGGACCTTCTGGAAGTACTGACTGCTGCAGGCTTTTTATGTTTGAGCATAGCCACTGGCCTCCCTCTTTTGCAAACAATCAGCAATCTGGTCCCTAGCCTCTTCCAAGGCCAACAATGGCAGGAGCAGACTGAACTAACCCAAAGTTGTTGACACAGACCTCCATATGGCAACCTCTGTTGGCTTGCCAAACAAATTCGGGGAAGTGTTTGGCACAATGGGATTGGAATCTGTAGGAGTATGGGGGTAGAAGTAGAGGTGTGTCAATCCTGGACCAGATAGCCAGTAGGACTTTATGGCTGAGGAATCCAGGGACTGACAACTTGCCTGGTTTCAGAGGATCCAACAGTGGCCTGGATTAGTACTCAAGGCCCTCAGGCTGACAGACACATAAAATCAGGAATCTGAGCAAAGGGACTCACCCTTGCCAGGTGCTACACCTGGTTGGGTGGTGCCAGATGGATTCAGAGGCATAAATGATTGGACCAGCTAGCATCAGAGATATACAATTCATTCAGAGCAATGGCCACAGATTGTCCAGGACCCTCCAAAACATACCTACAGTCAGTAAGGTATCAGTGTGGGAATAACACAGAAATGGCTACTGCAATTCGTGTCATTCCTTGCAAGTGAGCAAGGAGGTCATTTTAAGCTTAGGGAAGAAGATCAGGTGAGTCAAGCAAGCATGGAAGCCTGGAAAAACCAGCAGTGGGTAGGAAGAGAGCCTTGTCTCTGCCTTCTACCTTTAGGGGAAAGCACAATGCCTGGGGGACCACAAGGTTTGGGGTTTGGGTAACAGGAGGAGGGTGTGTAAGTGTGCAGGGAAGGGTTTGTCTTGTGGATCAGGTCTGTTGGCGTAGCATTGGACAGTCTAGGCCCTGCCCAGTTGTGGGTCCAAAGGGCTTCTGGAAGAAGGGCAGGCAGAGGTGCTACCAGGGAACTGAACGTTAGCATTTTTCACTTCTATAAGGAGGCATTGTTAGTGGTGGTGGTGGTATGTGGTGGAGTCAGATCTGTCTCAGAGCGGTCCTGCATAGGGTTTCTGAGACTGTATATCTTTTTTGTTGTTGTTAGGATTTTTTTTTTTAATGTTTTATTTTTAGTTATATGATCATTTACATGGGAGAACATTGGTTTTACATTCATTCTATTGTATATCATTTCATTGCCATGGTTCCAATCTCCTCAATGCCTCATCAACCAACCTACACTATCCCCCCCACCCCCACCCCAGTCTTCAGCACACAGTCGCTCTCCCTTTCTAGATCTAAAGTGCTCAGCTGCTCCATCGCTCCATGTCATCGTCTCTGCCTCCATCTCAGGCATCGCTGCTTTTCTGGGTAGGGTCCCACTCTTGGCTCTTCTCCTCCATTGATGGTCCTAGGGACCTCCACTCCTAGACTGGAAAGTTAATCACTCCCTTCCTTGCTATAAAACGTCTACCTTTACATTT
>NW_006408841.1:1607690-1608518 GCF_000296735.1 Chrysochloris asiatica
TAGCACTTTCCTGACTTCTTCCTTATTTTTCTCAACTCCATTGTAAAGTGTTTTGAAACATTTTATAATCATTTTTTTCTGAATTCTTTCTCAGGAATTTCCAAGGCCTGCCCTCCTTCCAGAATGGAGTCCAGGTTTATTTCTAGGTCATTTGTCTCAGAAATTTTATCTTTTTTCTGGACATGTGCTGAGATGGTCATCTGCTTTTGCTTCTTGGACATGTTTAATGTTTATCTGTTGCCTCAATACTTAATTTAATATGTGTTTTGGTAATTTTTAATGTTTTCTGATTGCTTCCAGGAAGATGCGATCAGGATGTGGGCTTCCCTTTTCACTCTTCTTATTTCTTAACTCAGAGTAACTTTCACAGGTGTTGTCTGTTTCCCTGGTATATGGCAGCTGGTATTGGTTCTTGCCTGGGTTTTGGTGTTTTATAGAGTGATTGTAGCTTGGCTATATGGCAGCAGGTGCTGACTCTTCTTGTGTAATATACAGAGACAAAGAGTCCTCCAAAGGCAGAAAGGGGGCATATAACATCAAATCAACACCAGTGGGGGGGGGGATGAGAGAAAGAAAAAAAATAGCAGCACCAACAAAAACAAGATGGAATACTTCAGTTTCTAATCACAGGAAAGGGAGAGGAGGGAGAGAAGAAAAAGAAGGAAAAAAAAATCTTTACCTTAATATAAGTATGGCTTTAATGTCCTAAGTTCCTGTCTTCAAAGCTGCCCCAGAGATTCCAAGTTGTCAATACAAACTTTGGCTCTCTTTCCCTCCCTTCAGCTCTCTTCTACTATTTCCTGTGCTAAAAAAAAAAAAAAAAAAAAA
>NW_006408841.1:1608752-1616915 GCF_000296735.1 Chrysochloris asiatica
GTTTTCACATTGGGATATTTGGTTTACAGTCACTGAGATGAGGTGACCAGAGCTCAAGAAGGCTCTTAATTGTGTATGTTAAGACATTAGAGACTTCAGGAAGTGGACATGCTGTTCTAATATTCGGGCATGTATCTGTGGAACAACCTCTGCGACAGGCTGGGGGATTGGGTATGGAGTAAGTGCACTTGTGTCTACTTGTGTCTACCTGTGCACTGCCTACAAGAGTGAGAAGGGACCTTTGGTGCTTTGACCTCCCATATATTTCTGAGTGTACTGGGACCTATGGACACAGTATGTCCTAACAAATCCCAGCCTTCTTCCTAGCCCTGAGAAAGGGTTGAGCAAATATGGAATGCTAGCTGGACCCCTAGAAGGGAGGAGACTGGGCAGTGCAGGGGTGGGAGAGAGATGGGATAGCTCCATGGGGCGTTTCCAGGATGGAGCCATTCCCATTCAAGTGCTAAGTTTTCAAAGGACATCTCTTGACTGATTAAAAAAAAAAAAAATACTACGTTCAGATGACTGCAGGCTTCCTGCTGCAATTAGGTGGATTTGGGTTTGGACACAAATAGAATGGTGTTTCTGTACCCAGAGAGGCTTTGTCGCCCCAAACGGTGACCAGACCACACCTCTCTGATACTTCATAGGACTTGAGTGGGAGAGCAAGTGTTCATGGTTGTTTATCCAGAGGGAGTGAAGTCCGTCTCCTAGGTTTGCTAGTGATTGCTAAAAGTGGTGGTTAGCATTCTGAATCTTGCTCTGGAGAGCAGTGGGAACAGACTTCCCTCTCACAGCTCTTTCCTCTGAATGAGCCAACACCAAGTAGAGAACTTCCACAAAGGATTTCAAAGGGAAATTCTACTTTGCCCATTTCAGAAACATCAATGGATTCTTACAGAAACATCTCATTAATTTATCCTCCCAAAGAAAACTCTGGCTGCTGGCCTGGTAACTGGATGTTTTGGCAACACCCCAGCTTTGGGAGGTTTCTTGTCCCACCTCTGAGGAGCTAACTTGTCCCAGCACACAGCTTAATTAGGACCTGTGATTTAATTAGGGTACTTCTCCATAGTCTGGATATTTTACATTTTTTTAGGAGTCTGGTGGTACAGTGGGCTTAATAAAGACTGGATTGCCAACTGAAAGGTCAGTGGTTCAAACCCTCAATGTGCTTCATGAGAGAAAAGGTGAGGCCGTCTGTTTCTATAAAGAGCAGTTCTGCTCTGGCCTCCAGGGTTGCTATGAGTCCGAGTTGATTTAGTGAGTCTTCAGGATAAAGGATTTCCTTTGGCAATCACAGCAAGTGTCCAGCCAGTGCACTTCGTAAAGGATCCCACCTGGGATCAGATGCCCTGGGAGCATCATTGGTGACTTCATTTCTAATGTGTTCACAAGAGAGCATTTCTTATTCTCTAGCAGAAGTGGAGCCTCCTCATCCTGTTGTTGTTAGGCGCTGTCTAATTGGTTCCGACTCACAGTGACCCTGTGCCCAACAGAATGGTCCTGCACCATCTTCCCAGTCACTGCCACACTTGTGCCCACTGCTGCTGCCACTGGGCCATCCACCCTGAGGGGGGCTCATCTTTCGGCATTATATCTGACATTTAGAAGTAATTTACCTCTCCTTGCTACTCTGTCTTAGTCTGGAAGCCCAGCTGAAACCTACCCACCCTGGGTGGCCCTGCTGGTATTTAAACTCTTGGTGGCATAGATTCAAGCATCACAAAAACATGCAAGCCACCACAGTATGAAATATGATTGGTTTGTTAAACGTGGGGCTATTCAAGTTTTGAAATTTGCCTGGGAGGCTGTCAGGAGCTGCTTGGTCCTCTGTCCGGCACACTCCGATCACCTGGCCTGGCCGTCCTCCTAACAATTCCAGTTTCCTCTTCCCTGAGCATGTGATGGCTTCTTTGAAGGAGGGCTTGAAGTTGCCTTGATGATAAGAGTGACTGTAGTTTTAAGACACCTTTACTAGTTATGAATGCTGGACATTCATGAAAAGACAGCTGCCACCTGTGTCTGAATTCGGAGGATTTGAGATTAAAGTTGCTCACCTATTGGTGGGATCAGGGGCCGTGTGTAGTAAGGAGGGGAATGTCTGCTCTTAGCACTGAGTTGTGTGACGAGATATGTCATCGCGTGGCCTGGCCGTGATACATGACTGGGAACTGTGCATTGTATCCTTTTCTGAGGCTAGGGTGGAGCAGGTTTCTGATCAGGAGAGGAGATGCAGATGTCAGGAAGTGAATGCGAAGGCTGTCTGGCCAGGGGTATGAGGACATGCAGCTTTGGGCAGGAATTTAGACTACAAGACTGGTGTCGGCAGCCTGGATGCAGGGGTGAGTAAAACACTGGCAAGATCACAATGTTCATTCCTTGTAGGGGAGCTGGAGACATTCAAAATGGATCTGTTTGAATGGTGCTTCTTGTTTGGTCCTTGTGCTCATTGAGTTTGAGAGTAACCACCATTCTACTGTGTTGTTCTCTCAGATGTTCTCCGAGCTGTGGGCTGGGGACCCAGTGTCCTTGTTTTCTCTGCTGAGGTTCTTTCTAGCAGCAATGATAAGGAGCCCGTGGGCCAGAAGCTAAGTGACCTGTGTTTGTTCTGATGGTCAGCAAGGTGGTTAGCATTATCTGCCTCAGGTGGTTTTCTGAAGGACACCTCCCATAATTCATAGATTTCATTCTGTTTTATGTTCTGTTTGTGTTATTCGCATTCTGAGTAATAACCCTCTTGAGCTTTGGCTGACTCACAGAGCCCCTGCACAAGGACTCCACACCATCTGTAGCATGTTACTTGTCCCCTTCAAAGATCAGCCCTCTCCCCATTGCCTCATCTTTCACTGCTTTCTTCTCAGGAAGGGAGTCTTTACTGATCCACTTGTACTTTAGCTTTGGGTTTGGGAAGATAAGCACAAACAGGTGTGGAACCACCAGCTCAGGCTCCCTGCTGTGCTGGCCACCTTAGTAAGTTCACAGAGTTATTAGTGCTTCCTGCCTGACTGTCATGTCTTCCTCACCCTTCCACCCAAGGGTGAGCCTGTCTGCCATAGACCGCTACATCATACATGAGATCTACAATGGGGAGAACACCCAAGACCAGTTTGAGTACGAGCTGGAGCAGGCCCTGGAGACTCAGTACAAGTACATTGTGATTGAGCCCATGTGCATTGGGGACGAGACTGCCTGCTGGATCACTGTGGGCAACTGTCTGCACAAGACCACTGTGCTAGCAGGCACTGCTTGCCTCTGCACCCCACTGGCCCTACCTCTGGAGTATTCCCACTACATCTTCCTGCCGGCTGGTGTGCTGAGCCTAGCCTGCTGCACCCTCTATGGGATCTCTTGGCAGTTTGACCCCTGCTGCAAGTACCAAGTAGAGTATGATGCCTACAAACTGTCCCGTCTACCTCTGCACACACTCACCTTCTCCACTTCTGTGGTACTGGTCCGGAAGGACGACCTGCATAGAAAGACTGCATAACACAATAGCTCTTGCTGCCCTGGCTTACTGTGTAAAGAAGATTTATGAACTCTACCTTGTATGATTTCAGGGAAAAAGGGAGAGAATGCAGAACAGCCCAGCTCAGAAAGACAACAGTGCTCAGACTACCAGAGTCACAGCTTTGCCCTGTGAAACAGCACAGCCTGGGAAGGTATTTGGTTTTTCATTGTTATTATTATTTTTTTAAAATAACACAGATCATGGGTTTTTCAGCACATTAAACTAAGATGTGGATTTCCATAACCCAAGAAGGGGTCTGAAGCTGTGGACATCTGACTGGGCAGTGGAATGCTGACGGAAGCAAATGCTACTGAGGGGTGTGAGCGAGTTTTGGGTGAGGGGGTCTTTAAGTCTATTTGTTTAACTTTACCATCGGAGCCAACCAGAAGCTAATGACCATTAAAATGATGAGCGTTTCAATTGCAGGCGTTTTCTCTCTTCATGCTGTACTTGTAGTCTGCTCTGGGTGGCAGCTTGCAAATGCAGGGACTGTGGCCTGTCCACCCCCACCCCTCTCCCCCTAGAAGAGGAGTTCCTAAGTAGGGTAGACCTGAACCCTAGGCAGACAGACCCTCCTGAAGCCATGACCTTCCAAGACCATGCTGTTCTGGCTGCGGCAAGACAAGGGGTGTGTGGCTTTGAGGTGAAGGTTAGTTTGGGTGCATGTGAGACAATAGGTCTTCTCCATCTGTGTTCCAAGGCCCCCTGCACTATTTCTGATGGGCACCCCAAGTTCTCTTTGTCTTAGGCTGAGGGAAGGGCAGCCTTCCCAGTACTGCCTAGCTGTTGGTGTCACAGCCCTGCTTCACAGGGCAGCTCAGGCCCCTTGCCTAGAGCTGGCCACTGCTTGTCATGTTACTTGTACCTCTTAGAAAGGTCCTCCCCCCACCTTAAAGCTGCAATTTCTCAAAGACCTCTCTCCTTCACTAACCTGAAGAACTAAACAATATTGTTTTCTGAAGGGCCAAAAAGTCAGGTTACCTTTTAATTTTGTTTAAATGGACTCATCAGAAAGGGATGATAGGGCCATTTTTGTAGGGAGGCTCAGAACTTTTAAAGATTTAAAAAGGGACTTACGACCCACAGGTTTATTTCAAGAGCACTACACATACTACTCTCTATTTAAGTACTGGGTTTGCACGACTCTGGTAATCCGGACCAGTGGTGATGAAGGAAATGCTGGGCCTCACAGAGGGACCTACAAACATACTTGTCCTGGCTGCGTAGGCACGCTGAAACCCAGGGCCTCCACATCACATGGAAAAGAGCTGTTTGGGCAGCCAAACAGAAGCCCTCACCCAAAATAGAAATGGGGCAAGTGGTGCTGTGCCTCCTCCTTTTCAGTTGTCCTCAACAACGTGATTTATGTCGAATGCTCTAATCCAGATATTAAAATGCCATCTTAGTGATTCGTCCTCTGGCCAAGGAGCAGAGAACAATGTGATGGTGTGGAGAAGGCAGAAAAGACCTCCACCAGGAAGGGGAAGCACTGAGAGCCCACCTATATAGGCTCCCCTCCTGGTCAGTGCCACCCTCTGACTGAGAGACCATCCTAAGTGGGCCCCACCATTCCTGATGTGCCACCATGCTGTCGAAACACAAAATAACTGCAGTAATAACTGTCAACTCAGAGAATGCAAAGGCCACATTTGCATAGCCTATGTGTGCACTTTTTAACAAATCGTGTAACAGATTTATCTAGTTTTAATTACACATCTGCATACCAATTGTGGTACTATATGATAAAAGCACTGGGCCACTAGGTTGGTTTAAACCACAATGTTGGTGGTTCAAATTCACCAACTACTCCTTGGAAACCCTATACAGGGTCACTATGAATCGGAACTGACTCGAGGTCACTTAACAAGTTGATGTTAAAGGCCAGCTAGTCAGGAAAGGTGGAGGTACCGGTCCTCACCCACTTTCCAGAGGCCGTGCTCTAAACCAGGCAGTCTGCCAGCTTCCCCGAGGCTGCACATCTGGCTCAGTAGCTGCTGGTCCTGCTGCAGAAGGGAAATTGACCCCTCAGTGCTATTTTGGTTGGCAGGCTGCCTAGGTGACTATGTCATTCTCATTCAACCCACCACTGGGGCTTGCCAGACTTTGGTTTTGGTATAATGCCAACTTCTGCCTGGGGCAGTGAAACACCAAGAGGCTTGAAGAGCAAAAGGGAAAATGTCTTTAATCTTTGCCAGACATTTGGAGGCAGAACCAATTGAATCGTGCTTTTCAAGTCTTCTCAGTTAAATTCAAGGATGAAAGAGCCAAGGTGTAGAAATGGAAGATAAAAAAAATAAGCAGCAGCAACACCATCTCTGGTGCAAATTCAAACATTGGCTTGAGCGTCTCCCTAGAATTAAAGAGCCTGCATGGATAAGGGGATGTAAAAAACTCAGACAAGACGTTCCTAGCAGTGGACTGGGTGCCAGCACAGAGCAAGAGCTGGCATGACAGTTGTTCTGGGGATCTTAGCTAGGCTCCGCTCCCTCTTATTTGAAGGTCCTAATGGTTGTGTGGGGGTAAGGAGTGGGCTATCTTTCTTGCCTCTCTGGCACTTGCCAGCTGCAAGTTGGGCCTCAGATGCAGCCTTTGGCACACAGCCATATTTAGCTAGATTTAATAATTGTTCTGTGGGTTAATGTGCCAGCCTGCAAAGCCATTTGAGCTGCAAGGTTGGCAGTTCAAGCTCACCAGCTGCTTCTCAAAAACCCTATACGGGGTCGCTATGGGTCAGAAACGACTTGACGGCACTTAACAACAAAAATGATTGCTCAATTTGCCTTGCATTACCATTTATAGCAAAAGCAAACTGGTTTTCCATATATGGTAGAATATAAAATGAAGATGATCATATTAATGGTATTGATGTGTGAAATGTAAAGGGGATGTTTAGGTTGGGAAATCCCTCAGTACTTTGCTCCATGCACCAGGTATTGACCTATACCCAAGTTAGGCCTCAGTGGGCTCCAGGCCACGTGTTACACTGGCTACACAACCAACCATCTTAGCGTATAGTGTTCCACATATGAGGCATGAATAAACTTGGATTCCTGTTTTGGAGATTGTCACTTGCTGACCACTTTAGTTCCTGGAGAGAGAAGAAAGACATGGACATGAAACCAAGTGTCAGCCCAAGGAGAGCTACTCTCAGGAAGGACAGATTAGAACCAGCTGTGCACTTAGCCATTTAATTAGACTCCAGACAGGGCTTCCCTTTAGAGGGGTGTGTGCCATCTCCAATTTTAATGTCTAGCATGTAAACTAAGGTCTTTCCCTTCAACATGAGGTGAATGAACATAGAAAATGGAGAACCCCTATCATGCTTGTGCCCATGTTTTAGCTGAGGATACCTGGGATGCCTAAGGTATGCTGTGAGTGGCTAAGTTCCTAGATCCCACCACCTACTCCCTTCTCCCCAGGGACTCTTGGGGCAGCATCAACAATCCAACCTCCTCAGGTCAGAGCTATGACAACGAGAGTGCCAGTCTTGGAAGTCTTCAGCAGACCCAGAAAAGATTTCATTGTAACTGTCAATTTCAATAGAAATCGTTCTTCCTAAATTTTGGAACTGAATTTGATGTACTCAGTGAACCTCAAACATTATTTTTAATACATGAAAAAGGGGAAAGCAGTTACTCTTTTTGGCTTGGATACCAGAAGTTAGAATTAACAACTGCTGAATCTGTGAGCCTGTTGCTCACAGAACCACCCTGAGCAGTATCCTAGAGGCACGGTGGACTACAGGGCTCTCCTTGCATCTGTGCTTAGCCACAGTGTGCTGGGGCCTGCAGTCTTCTCCTTGGATGATGCCTGCTCCCTGGTAGTGCACCCGTCTTCTACACTGATTGGAGGATTAGTGGGCCCAGAAGTGAATATGAACAATGGTTTTTTGTAACTATAGCCTTGTTCTTCTAGTACTGGAGGTGAACTCTGCCAAAACAACTATGTAAGTGGCCTTGGGTAAGTCAGAGGTGACAGCAACTGAGTCGGATGACATCATAACTTCTGATTTCAAAATAGAAACAATTTCTAAGGAGCTGCTGAGGCTGGAGTTCAAAGGTGGTGTGGTCTTGTGAATCCCTAAGGATCCTGCCTCTTGCCTGTTGCACTCACTCCTTGTTTTTTCCATGTTTACTTGCTCCTGGGAAGAGCCTGGCTACCTTTGGCTCCCATTCTTTGCCAGCAGGAGGTTGGTCACAGGACTCCAGACATGCTCGTGCATCTTTCCCAACAAAAACAAATCTCCTTCAAGTCCCATAGAGACAACCATCTGTTCTTTGTAGGCCAACAACACCTGGGAAAGTACCTTCTCCTCACTCGAGCTCTAGCCAGGTCTAGGAGTCCTTGGATTTCTGCTCCTTTTGAGCTCTGGAAGCCATGAGACCAAAAAAGAGACCAGGAGTTAGAGTTTGAAGGTAAATGGCCAAGAAAGGAAGCAGGTCAGCCAGAATCACGTCTTTCTTCTTCTTTCCCACGGCAGCAAAGACATCTTGGGCCACCTCTGTGGGGCTCCAGCCCTGGGTCATGGTCTTGTCCATAACTAAAACACACACAGAAGAAAGCAAAATAAACATGTGAACATGGAAACAAGTCCCTCAGGGACCTGGGCTGGTACAACCTTTAGGTCCACCACTGTGTCCCTTATGCAACTG
>NW_006408841.1:1617775-1618210 GCF_000296735.1 Chrysochloris asiatica
AAGGAAGAACAAGGTTGGAGGTCTCTCACTCCCCGATTTCTGACTTTACTACATGGCTACAGTGGTCAAAACAGCTTGGTACTGGTACAATGAAAGAGACATTGATCAATGGAACAGAATTGAGAATCCAGATATCAACCCAACCACCTACAGCCAAATGATCTGCGACAAAATGCCTAAGCACACTGCATGGGAAAGAGACAGTCTCTTTAACAAATGGTGCTGGAAGAACTGGAAAGCGATATGTAAAAGACAGAAACAAGACCTTTGCCTCACACCATATACAAAAATGAACTCAACATAGATTAAGACCTAAATGTGAATCCCCAAATTATGAAGATCATCAATGAAAAAATAGGGACAAACTTGAGGGCACTAATCCAGGGCATAGACAGACTGCCACACATTTTGAAAAGTACACAAACAAAAATAGAC
>NW_006408841.1:1618310-1627378 GCF_000296735.1 Chrysochloris asiatica
GCTCTGGAAGCCATGAGACCAAAAAAGAGACCAGGAGTTAGAGTTTGAAGGTAAATGGCCAAGAAAGGAAGCAGGTCAGCCAGAATCACGTCTTTCTTCTTCTTTCCCACGGCAGCAAAGACATCTTGGGCCACCTCTGTGGGGCTCCAGCCCTGGGTCATGGTCTTGTCCATAACTAAAACACACACAGAAGAAAGCAAAATAAACATGTGAACATGGAAACAAGTCCCTCAGGGACCTGGGCTGGTACAACCTTTAGGTCCACCACTGTGTCCCTTATGCAACTGCTCCAAGTCCACTGGGAGGCAGGTAGAGTATCACTGTTGTTGTTAAGTAAGTAGCATGCAGTCGGTTCTGACTCATAGTGACCCTGCACCGGGTTTCCAAGGCTGCAAATCTTTACAGGAGCAGAAAGCCTCATCTTTCTCCCATGGAACCACTGGTAGTTTCAAACTGCTGACCTTGAGGTTGGCAGCCCAACTCGTAACCAATATGCTACCAGAGCTGAGCTCCTCAGATTCTCTACCCTATGGAAATGCTGTTCACTGGGAAAGTGGGTCTCAGGGAGGTCTTTTAGCAGTAGTTCTGGAACTCAGAAAATCTCCATACCCTCTGGTTTATTTCTCTGGTGCCAGTGGAGTTCTGTGTTCCTGGGATCAATGGCTAGTTAAGGGTTGTACTCAAAGCCTGGCTCTACAGGGGGTCAGTGGGCCAGCTGTGCTGTAAACACTCACTGAGGACCTCTGGCAGCACATCCCTCAGGCTAGTGAGAGAGACAAGCTGAGGTGATGCAGCTGGCAGCCCAGTGACAAAGTCCAAGATGGCGTCTGTAGCAGGATTCTGGAAGAAACATGGTTTTCCTAGACATGTTTCTAGGAAACCCTCCTAGTTGGTGTAGCATGCATGTGCATCACAGCAGAGGGCACAGGGATGGATAACAGGCTCAAATCCCTGACCAGCTGGCCCACCACGTGCTGGAGAGTGAGGAGGGAGGCAGGTGGTTAGGGAGCCAAAGAGCAAAGCAGAGGAAGACCCCCCCCAATGGCTTATGACTTGGCCTTTAAGAAGATAACAGGCTCTGCCACAGTCAAATCGAGCGCAACTTCACAACTCACAACATGGAGGAGCTTGGGTTTGTGAATGAGAGGTTGGGGCTTCCCAGTAGCAGGGGCCAGGAGGGCACGTAGCAGCTATTAGATAGGGGAACTGCAGGTACAGTGATTTAAACAGAAGAGAGTCTGACATTGAAGTTTTAACACTAAGGTGAAGGCCAGCCTAGATGGGATCTCGGAGAGGGACCCTCTCACACTCCACCTGAGGAGAACTTTGCCTGTTGGAAGCAGTCACTCACTAAGGGATGTCTTGGTTTCAGGTCTGACGAGAGATAGGCACGGACCATTGCTTTCAGTGCATATGAGCTCACCGGAAGCCAAAGTGAAAGATGAGTGGGAGTACAGACCCCTCTCAGTTCCTGATGCCATGCCATGTATGAACTTGGTAAGGAACATGGACGAGGTCTTGGTTCATTTTAGGGGTTACATGAGACAGCTGAGGGGAGTTTAGGAGGTGTTAGGTCAATAGCAACGGATGCTCCTCCTTCCCTCACGATTTTCCAGTAAAGCCTAACCAACTGGCAGGCAGAAGCCACCAGGCACAGGTGGCCGTCGCTCAGGTTGTACCGTTCCCTGATCTTCCTCGACAGTGGCCTGTTCTCATTGTATTTCTGTTAAGAAGAGATTTCTGACTGTTTCTCATTTCCAGATGCCAAAAGAGAGATCTTTTAAAAAAGCATCTTCCTGGTCTAAGTCTGTACAAAGTCCCCTAGCCCCACACTCCCCTCTAGTTTCTGTTGTGGAGAAAAACGCCTGTTGAGAGAGAAAAGTGCCTGCCAGTGCAGGGCTATGTTGACACAGGCCTGGTGGGTGGTGTAGGGATGAGTGGTGGTGGAAGGCTGCAGGGACAAGGGGCAAAGCCAGCTTCAAGGAATCAGTATGTACAGGTCAGCTCTGACCTGAGTGGCAGGAACCTCCTGGTTTCTGCTGAACATGTTGGGCCAAGTGACCCAACTGGTGTCTGCAGGCCAGGTCAGCTCCATTCTGAAGACTTTCCACCTCTTAAGGCCCTGGCTGGCTTCAAAAGCCACAGCATTAATGCATGTGCGAAGGGAGTCCTGGTGTGGTGCCGCAGGATAATGCACTGGGACTGCAAGGTTGGTCTGAACTGCAGGGTCGGGGGTTCAAACGCAACCAACTGCTCCTATTGGACCGACTCAACGGCACTTATGGATGACAGCTAGCTCAAGGTGGGAAAGTGCAGGTTATGTAACAGGCCATCTCTACAAATAGCACCCACAGAGCAGGACTTATGATTGTAAAAGTCCTATTTTACATGAGAATGACGAGAGACCCACTCAAGTAAAGAGCAGCGCAAGTGTCACCATTCACGCAGAAAGCGTCAGACCTCACCTCCATATCGGGACCCGTCAGCAGTGATGGCATTTAGGGAAAGGTTGGTGTGGATGTAGCCTGGGCTGATGACAGTCACGTTAATTTCATGCTGCTCCATCTCTGCGCGCAGACAGCCGAAGAATGCCTGGGTTGCGTGCTTGGATGCTGCGTCTGCAAGGTGTGGCAAAGAGAGGCAGGTAAGAGTGCTGAGGTGAGACACCGGCCTGGAGCCTTTACGGCCCTCTCCATTCCTCCTCTCGAATGCTTTTGATAAAGGCCCTGTTCTTAGGAAACACTCAAGTATTTAATATTGAAGGACTGTGTTTCAAATGGCTCAGTAAAAAGAAAAGATAAAATGTGAACGAACAATCAGGAAATCCATGTGAAGGTTATGTGGGAGTTCTTTGTACGGTTCTTGCAATATTTCTTTACACTGGAAACTGTCCCATATTAAAAGTTAACATAGAAATTAATGCCTACTGGGTATAACATAGGTCTCTGGGTGGTGCAAGTGGTTTGTAATCAGCTGCTAACTCTGGTAGCGTAGTGGTTACGAATCAGGCTGCAAACCGCAAGGTCAACAGTTCGAAACTACCAACTGTTCCATGGGAGAAAGATGGGGCGTTCTGCTCCTGTAAAGATTTACAGCCTCGGATTCCCTGCACAGGGTCGCTATGAGTCGGAACTGACTCCACGGCACACAACAACAACAACTAACCCAAAGGTTAGTGGTTCAGAATTATCCCAGAGACACTGCAAAAGAAAGGCCTGATGATCAGCTTCTGGAAAGATTATAGCCAAGGAAACTCCAAGGAGCAATTCCACTCTGTTAATACATGGGATAATTATGGGTCAACGGCTAACTTAATGGAAATGGGATTTTTCCATTCACATAGCACAGAGGATAAACCTGAGAAAATGGAAGTCCTCCTGATTCCATCCCACTCCCCAGAAGTGACTGATGCTGACAGTTTCTCATGACTTAATTTTCATATACTCTATGTAGTTTTGTGTTTCAGGAATGAACCCATACTGTCCATAGTACCCCTGCAGAGCCACACACTGCTGAAGGCGCATGCACTCTGCTGGGCCGCTTTGTCAGCCAGGCTCAGCTCTGCCAATGGTCTTGGCTGTGTCCAGTGAGCACCTTGTGCTCATGAGTGCAGCTTGGCCCATGCTCTCCAGGAACCCTCCACTTGTCTTCTCCCGGGTGCTGGGGCTTGTGCCTCTGTTCTCCACAACACTCTACCCACCCAGCATGGGCATGGCAACAGAAACTGGCCTTCTCGCTTGTTCAGAGCTCAGAACGTTGTAGCTCTAAGAAAGGGGCATCCATCAGCCAAGAAAAACAGGGAAGATCAAGGACGTGTCACAGGAAGTTGCCAAAGGTACCACTTGGATTCTGAACTTACTGCAGAGTTTTTCAGAGATGGTGCCTTCAGGTTAGCATATAGTTCGGGGCTGGATAGTTTGGGGAGTGGAGGGAAACTGCTCCTATTGGCCATAATTCTAGGGGTATAGCCCAGGAAAGAGCAGGTCCTCATGGGTATCTGCCGATGGTTGTACCCTGTGGGTTGGCCTGGTACAGGGACTTCCTGACTGAGTGACCAGCATGTGTGGGTCACATCATTGTCCAGCAAGAACACTGACCCATCAGGCAGCACTAGGCCATCAGGGATGTTTCCTGCAAGCAAGCTCAACTAGAGACCAAAGATTAGGCAGTTAAACTCAAGTGGATGTGGGAATCATTTTAAACTTACATGTAAATTGCAAGAACATGAACAGTACAGAGAACACTAAATCCTTGCCTAGATTTACCTATTACTAACAATTGACTAGCATAGTGGTTTCAAATCAAGCTGCAAACCTCAAGGTCAGCAGTTTGAAACTACCAGCGGTTCCACAGGAGAAAGATGAGGCGTTCTGCTCCTGTAAAGCTTTACAGCTTTGGAAACCCTGTGCAGGGTTGCTAAGAGTCAGAACCAACTGCATGGCATATAATCACCAACAATTCACTTTATTTGTTTAATTGTTTGTAATTACACAAATGATGTCTTTTCCACCTGAGTGGCCATGCTGTCTCCTGCTCTCTGAGCTGAAGGTGAGCCAACAAGACACGCAGGGCAGTGAGTGCCACAGCTTCCACAGAATTCACCTTGTCTGCTATCTCATTCACTACCTGAACAGCCAAGGAGGCAGTTGCAATGACTGTGAGTGTCCTGTGATAAGTAAGGACCCTGAGGGGCAGACAGGTAGGTAATCTGTTCAAGGTCATACCAACCCAAACACCATACTCACTGCAGTTAAGTCAGGAGAACTGAGTACCCATAGGTTTTCTAAGCCTATATATCTTTGTGGAAGTCGACAGCCACATCCATGAAGCACTGATGAGTTTGTACCAGATCATACAGCTACAACTAAAGGCAGAGCTCGGATTCACATGTCTGAAAGAATGGTGGAAAGTGCCACTGAAGCTGACTCATAATGACCCTGTATACATAGGGTTTCTGAAGACCTTGACGTTCAAACTGACCTTCTGGTCTGGTGCTTATCCTACTGTGCCACACTTGCCACATATCCTGTTCAGATGATGAGCTGCAGTAGGGTGGTGGTACTAGACTCTGGTCAATGTCATTTCAGAGTGCAAAGAATGGTCCGGCCCTTCTGACAGATCCACAGGTGGTGGATTTGAGCAGACATGGCTGTGATAAGTCAGTACATCCTCTCAGACACTGCAACAAAGAAATGCTCTCCTAGAACCAGATGTGAAATGATCTGCAATAGCTTAAAAACAACCCCAACACACCATGGTCAACTGCCATAACATAGTCCACAAAGACAATGTTCAACATCCTACTTTGGTTAAGTAATGATTGGGATCTTAAAAGCTCATAAGCACCCTGACCTCCGAGGTCATGCTCCCCCACAGAATCGTTCCCTACACATCGGACCACGTGTCTGAACACTGCTGACCCTGCCCACCCACCATAACAAGCGAGATCCCTGCCCAGCCCGCCAGAACTCCCATGGGCCCAGCCCTGTTTGCCCGACTGCATGCGATCACCACCCTGCCACCTGGACCCACCTCTAGCCCTGCCCCGCCTGCCTGATCATGCATGACCCCAGCCCTGCCCACCAGCTCCGCACAAATCCCGCCCCGACCTCAAGACCCCGCTAGATGCCCACCTCACCCATCAGATCCCCCTGCTAGCCCCGCCTTGCTCACTTGACCCACCCGTAGCCCCCCCCCCCTGACACCGAGTGACACCAGGCCCACCCACCAGCCACTGCACAAGCCCTGCACCAATCTCAGACCCCGTGAGACCCCAGCCCCACCCACTGGACCACCCCGCTAGCCCCGCCCTGCCCGCTGGACCCGTGCAAGCCCTGCCCCAACCTGCAGACCACCCAGCAACCCCTGCCCCGACCGCTGAACCCCGCGACCCCCACCTCGACCTCCATAGCCCCCCGGGGATCCCTGCCTTGCCCGCCGGACCCTCCCCCCCAACACCCATCCTGACCTATGGACCCCCCTTCCTGTGACATCCGCCCTGCCCACAGGACCCTTGCAAACCCTGCCCCGCCCGTCGGACCCTTCAAGACACATGCCACGACCACCAGATCCCTGCCCCCAAGCTCCTCCCCGCCTGCTGAACCCCATATGACCTCTGTCCCGCCCGCCATGGCCACTACATAGACAAGACATAACCACACCTACTACACATTACAGACAGCAAGGGATGCTTATCTTCTGATCATATTAATAATAATTACAATAAAATAAGAATAATCATAACCAACAAGAATCAATTAACATTATTGAAACATGTCCAAAAGGAAAAGAAACCAGCAGATGCAAATGAGCTGGAGCCAGACAAAAGCTTTATAGAGGCGGAAGGGCGGGTTCTGGATATGCCTGAAAGGGAATGCAGAAGAATGATATGGAAACAAATTCAAATACTCCAAAAAGGGGTAGAGGAAAATAAGGAAGAAGTAATGAAAGTGCTGCAGGAACAATCTAATAGGATTGACACAGCATTGGAAACAATTCAAAACTTGCAAAAAGATGTCCAGGTGATGAATAATAAGATATCAGAAATAGACAATAGCCTGAAAGGGGAAAGGAGCAGACTAGAAAAGATGGAAGCCAGAACTAGCGAGCTGGAAGACAAATATCTCAATGCTGCCAAGATAGAACAGCAAACAGCTAAAAGGATAAAACAATCTGAAGACAGTCTAAGACTCATGCTGGATAACATGAAGAGGAACAATGTAAGAATTATTGGCATCCCAGAACTAAAAGAATCAAAGAAGTCCACAGAGGAAATAGTTGAAGAGCTTCTGGAAGAAAACTCCCCTAACATCTTGAAAGATGAAAAGATAAACATTCAAGAAGCCCAACGTACCCCAGGAAGGACAGATCCCAAAAGAAAGTCTCCAAGACATATAATAATCAAGCTCTCCAAAACCAAAGACAAGGAAAGAATACTAAAAGCAGCCAGGGAGTAGAGAAACATAACCAATAAAGGCAAACAAATTACATTAAGCGCTGACTATTCAGAACAAACAATGCAGGCAAGAAGGCAATGGGGAGACATATACAAAACCCTGCAAGAAAAAACTGTCAACCAAGAATCGTCTATCCAGCAAAACTATCAATCAAATACGATGGTGTAATCAAAACATTCCAGGATAAACAGAATCTGAGGGAATTTATCAAAACCAACCCAGCACTTCAAAACATCCTAAAGGGAGTTCTGTGGACAGAGAACCAAGAACAGATGAGAAACAGAGGTTGACAAGTATGGCAACACTACCTGGAACACAGCCAACAGAAAACAGTGACCAGAACGGAATGAGACTACAACAACAAACTAAAGAGAGCCCAGAGATCAACTGAAAGACATAAACATATCAATGTCAAAGAAGGGGCAAATGCAACAACAGAAGCCCAGGTGGTAGAGATATCAGGTAACTCACAGCTTGCAATGGAGTATCCTAAATGCAAAGGAAATGCTAGTAGACTACAAGGTAACCCCAAAGAAAGTTAACACCCCACAACATGTCATGAAAATGAATGTCCAAACAGAACAAATGAACAAAGAAACTAGGAAGAACCCAACTCAAAAAACACAAACCCAATACAAGAAGGAAAGCAGAACCAAAGAACGAAGAACACCGCCAAAAAAAGTAACATAATGACAGCAATCAACACATACTTATCGATAATTACATTGAACATCAATGGATTAAATGCACCAGTGAAAAGAAAAAGAGTGGCAGAATGGATAAAAAAAACAAGACCCATCAATATGCTGCTTGCAAGAGACACACCTTGCACACAAGGACAAAAACAGCAGACTGAGAGTCAAAGGATGGGAAAAAATTTACCAAGCCAACTGCAGCAATAAACAAGCAGGAGTGGCTATACTAATCTCCAACAAAGTAGACTTTAAGGTAAAAACCAGCATAAGAGACAAAGAAGGACACTCTCATGATCAAACGGTCAATTGAGCAAGGTGACATAACCATAATAAATATACGCTCCCAACAAAAGAGCACCAAGATACATGAAGCAAACCTTAATGGAATTTAAGAAAGAAATAGATAAATCCACAATTATAGTAGGAGATTTCGACACACCACTAAAGAGATAGAACAACCAGAAAGAAACTTGACAATGCCACGGAGGAACTTAACAACACAATCAACCAGCTTGACCTCATAGACATATACAGAGTATTTTATCCAACAACGTCACAATACACATTCTTCTCCAGTGTGCATGGAACATTTTCCAGAATTGACCATGTGTTAGGCCACAAAGCAAGCCTCCATAAATTCACAAGCATCAAAATAGTACAGAGCATCTTCTCAGACCACAACGCTATAAAACTAGAAATCAACAACAAGAAGGCCAAAGCAATAAAGTCAAATGCATGGAAACTGAACAACACCCTGCTGAAAAGCAACTGGGTAAAAGAAGAAATTAAACGTGAACTCACGAAGTTCCTAGAAACAAACGAGAATGAAAACACAACATAATAATGGGACATGGCGAAAGCAGTCCTGAGAGGTCAATTTATTGCGATAAATACACACATCCAAAAAGAGGAAAGAGACAAAATCAACACGTTAACACAGCACCTTCAACAAATAGAAGTAGACCAGCAGAGGGAACCTACAGTCACCAAAAGAAAGAAAATAATAAAGATCAGAGCAGAAATAAATGAGATGGAAAACTGAAAAACTATAGAAAGAATCAATAGGACAAGAAGTTGGTTCTTTGAAAGGATTAATAAAATTGACAAACCATTGGCAAAACTAACTAAAGAAAAGAGGGAGAGGAAGCAAATTAATCGTATTAGAAACCACATAGGTGAAGTCACAACAGAACCAACAAAATCAAAAAGATAATAACAGAATACCACAAAGAGCTGTACTCCAACAAATTCGAAAATTTGGATCAGATGGATACATTTCTAGAAAAACACGACCTACCTAAACTTACTCAGACTGAAGTAGAAAATCTGAACAAACCCATAACAAAAGAAGAAATTGACCAGACCATCAAGAATTTCCCAATCAACAAAAGCCCAGGCCCAGACTACTTCACAGGTT
>NW_006408841.1:1630008-1641440 GCF_000296735.1 Chrysochloris asiatica
GCATTATAATATAAAACAGTCACTGGAGGGAGAGGAAAAGGAATAGCCAGAAATATCACCATAGAAAGCTTGTAAGTCCGTCTTCTGCCTATAACTAATTGGAATACCTAAAATGGGGCTACAATGTATCTAGTGAAGGAGGTCTCATGAGGAGCCTCTGCATTACATAAGACTTATAGAAAGCCTGAACGACATCTAGACCATCAGAGAAGGGAAACTTTCCTCTTGTAAGGAAAAGCAGACCAGCCTGGAGCAGCCAGAAAACCAGAAGACACTTCTTTGAAAGAAGGACATACAGGAAAAATACAAAACAACAAGAGCATTCCGACTATAACCACAAGAACAAGCAAGCTGTCTGCCCAGGAGATACCAGGGCAAGTGGTCAGGTCCTCTCAGTGCAAATCCTCCTCCAAGACTAAGACGCAAGGGGAAAATGCGTTCTGATTGGTGACCACGCACGTCACCCATAAAGAGAAGTGACCAAAGAACATCAAAGAAGCAGCGAGCTAAGCCCTGCATCATTCAACAGACTATGGTGAGCCCGGGTGGAGACCTGGTTGGCCAGCAGTGAGGCAAGACCTGGGAACTCATGGGCTCAGAGTCAGTGACACATCCACAGAGGACTAGAGTGGAGACCGAAGTGACCAACTGATAAGAAGAGGGCAGAAAGATGCAGGAACACCCACACCTGCAGATGATGATACCCAATTGCCATGGCTCCAATGTTGGGATGAGCTCAACCAGAAGAAGAAAGAAGAGGAAAAAAGTGTCATCTGATACAATTTGATAAACTGGACATCCACCTATAAATGCAATAGCTCAAAAGAGGAAATGAATCCCTCCTCCAAGAATTATTCCCACCCCATCCACACAAAGAGTAGATAGGGATGGCCATCTTGAAAATTGACTAACCAAAATGGGAGAAGAGATACAAAGGCAAGCAAGCTTACAAGCTTTCAAGAGGGAACCTAGATGCACAGAGCAGGGAGGGTGGTAGAGTGTCCAGTGAGTAGGATCTGACGTGTCTAGGAAGGGCAAATGAAAAGAAATGCAGATGGGTCCCTTGGGAAGCAAGGGTGAATAATTGTTACCAGGACTGATTGTGAGAACTGGAAATGTAAAGGTGGACATTTTATAGCAAGGAGAGGAGTGATTAGCCTTTCAGTCTAAGAGCAGAGGGCCCTGGGACCATCAATGGAGAAGAGTGGAGAGCGGGACCCCACCCAGAGAAGCAGTGAGGCCTGAGACTGAGACAGAGAGGATGACATGAAGAGATGGAGTGGCTGGTGAGTAGGGATCCAGAGAGGGAGAGGGGGTTGTGTGCTGAGGACCATGAAGGGAGGGCTGGCAGGATTGCAGGGTGTTCCCTTTTGTTAGGTGATGATGCATGGACAGGATGGTAACTATGGCAATGGGACGATGTATGATGGAGTGAATGTAGAACTAATGTTCCCCCATGTAGACACAATAAAACATTAAAAGAAAAAAATCCTCACCACTGGACCAATAAAAAAACATTCTTATCAACAGAGAAAAGATTGAAGTTGTCAAGGACTTCATTCTTGGATCAACTATTAACACTTGTGGAAGCAGCATTCAAGAGATCAGACGACGTATTGCATTGGGCAATTCTGCTGCACAGGAACTTTTTAAAGTGTTGAAGAGCAGAGATGTCAGCTTGCGGACTAAGGTGCGCCTGACCCAAGCCATGGTATTTTCAATAACCTCAGATGGATGTGAAAGCTGGATAGTGAATAAGGAAGATCATAGAATTGATGCCTTTGGGTTGTGGTGTTGGAGGAGAATACTAAAAGTGCCATGGACTGCCAAAAGAACCAATTGATCTGTTTTAGAAGAAATGCAGCCAGAGTGCTCCTTGGAGGCCAGGATGGCTAAGCTTCGTCTATCATACTTTGGGCATATTGTCAGGAGGGAACGAACAGTCGCTGAAGAAGAATGTCATGCTAGGTAAGATGGAGGGTCAGAGAAAAAGAGGAAGACCCCCAAAGAGGTGGATCAGCCAGGTGGCATCATTGATGGTGTCAAGTGTGGTAGCAGTAGTGAGGTTGGCCCAACATTGGACATTGTTTCGTTCTGCTTTGCATGGAGTCGTTATGAGTCGGTTCTGACTCGATGGCACCTGACAACAACAACAACAACAGAAAGAGAGAGAGAGTCCTGGTGTGGCATTATGGATTAATGCAACAGACTCCATAGTCAGTTTGAACCACAAGGTCAGTGGTTCAAGCTCAACAGCTGCTCCTCAGAAACCCTATACAGTCAGATACTCCTTAGAAGGGAGGACAGTACAGTCAGATACTTAGAAGGGAGGACAGTACAGTTAGATACTCCTTAGAGGGGAGGATGGCAAGACTTTGCCTCTTGGACTTTGGGCATGTTACCAGGAGGGACCAGTCTCTCGAGGATACTGTACTTGGTAAAGTAGAGGGTTAGCAGAAAAGAGTAAGACCCCATTGAGCTGGATTGACACCATGGCTGCAACAATGGGCTAAAACCTAACAACAATTGTGAGGATGTTGCAGGACCAGACAGTGTCTTGTTCTGTTGTCACTGTGTCAGAATCCACTTGATGGTACGTAACAACAACAATGATCTTTATGGGAGCATATCACTAACCCTCTGCTCCTGTGAAGCTGCAGAGTGGGTTTGAACCACCAGCCTTTAAAGATAGCAGCTGTGTGCTTAGCCCATCGTGCCTCAAGGGCTTCATAGGGATATGACAATGGGGTGATTCGGGAAGGTCTTACAGGAAAGAATGAGAGCAAGGAAGAAAAATAAAGGCAGAAAGTCTTGCATCAGGATGTTCAGAGCTCAGCTTGAGATAAAAAAAGTTGAGACAACAAAAAAAACACCCAGTTGCCTTGATTCAATTCCAACTCATGGGTTTCCCATGTGTGCAGAGTAGAACTTCGTAAGATTTCAAGGGTCTGACTTTTTGGAATCAGATTGCCAAGCTTGTCTTCCATCACACTGCTGTTTCAGACCTCCATCCCCAAACCAAGCCCACCTCCACTGAGTTGATTCCAACTCATAGTGACCCTGTTCAGGGTTTCTGTGGCTATAAATCATGACAGGAAAAGACAGCTATATTTTTCTGCTGAGGAGTGGCTGGTGGATTGGAACTTCTGATCTTTCAGTTAGTAGTATGGTAGCACCACCAGACAGGTAAGTTCTAATGTGGGTCCTTCCCTTGATTGCTAGGTGACCTTGGGTAAGGTTCTTGATGTCTCTGAGCTTTCATTTCCTTGTCTGTAAAAGCTAGCATAATATCAATTATGTAACTAGGTTATCTTGAGGATAAGATGAAATATAAAAAGGAGGCACTTGGCACCACATACCTCCCGTACTATTAAAAATGATCTTGCTGTTGGAGGTGTGGGCCTCCCCCTTGGGCCGCCAGATGGTGGGGTGTTTGTGAGGCTGCCACAGGCAGGCTGCAGTGAAGTCACTGTGCATTGTCATTTCTTCATACATCTGTCCGCATGTCTCCCAGATCAAACCAAGGCCCCACAAACATACCAAGTGCGTTTGATGGGTCTTGTGTCCTGAAGGCTTAAACTGACATTGTGACTTCATTCCTGAACAGTCTTTTGAGAGGAGACCACTGTATCCGTGGCTGTGTTTTAAAATAGAGACTTTCCCCAATCGTAATAACAGCTACAGCTTGTCCACCAATTCAAGTCTAGTAGATCCTCACCCATGGGGACCTGGAGTGTGTCAGTGCCAAACTGCACTCCACAGGGTTTTGTTGCATGACCTCTTGGAAGCAGATTGGTAGACCTTTCTTCTGAGGTGCCTCTGGGTATACTCAAACCACTAATCTTTCAGTTAGTAACCAAGTGCTTAAGTGTTTGTGCCACCCAGAGGTCTAGATTGTCTAGAACCTCCCTGTGTTAGGTGTTTCCTTCCCATCAACTTGGATCCTCAGAACAATTTGTAAGGAAGGGATCTCTCAAAGATTGAATTCTGGCCTATGGCACTATAGGATAAGCATTGGACCACAAGGTCTGTTTGAACCACAAGGTTTGACAGTTCCAACCCACAATATTCTCCTTGGAAAGCCTATACAGGGTTACTGTGAGTTGGAACTGGCTTAACAACAACAACAAAATATGTGTCAACTTGGCTTGGCCCTGATTCTCAGTGGTTTTGCAGCTATGTAGTGATGGCAGCTATTCAATGATTGTAATCATCTCCACATCAATGTGATGTAATCGGCCAATTAGCTGTAAGTGGCTCTAATCTGATGTCAGGGGCATTTCTCTGGGGTGTGGCCTGTACCCCCTTTTATCATACAAAAGATAAACAGAAAAAAAAAAAGAGAACAGAGGTCAGAGGGACCTACTAACACCAAGAAAGACAAGCTCAGAATGGAGCATGCCCTTTAGACCCAGGGTCCCTGTGCTGAGAACCTCCTAGACTCTAAATCAAGACACATGGAGGCTCCCAAGGAACACTGGGCCCTCAGATGTTGAGAGGAGACAATGACCTCCCCCAAGAGCCCACTGAGAAAACCTGCCCCTAGAGTTGACGCCCTGGATTTGGTCTTTGAACCACCTAAATTGTGAGAGAATGAATTTCAGTTTGTTAAAGCCATTCAGCCACCACTCGTCTGTCAGCTTGTCATACTGTGGTGGCTTCTGAGTTTCTGTGATTCTGGAAGCTATGCTACAGGTATTTTAAATACCAGCATGGTAACTCATGGTGGACAGGTTTCTGATGAGCTTCCAGATGTAGACAGACTAGGAAGAAGAGGTGACGAACTACATTCGAATATTTAGTCACTGAAAACTGTGTGAATAGCAGAGAAACACTGTCAGATATAGTGCTGGAAAATGAGCCCCTCATGTTGGAAGTCACTCAAAAAGCTGCCTCCTTAAAATAGAGTTGACCATGATGATGTAAATGGAATAAAGCCCATGGAATCTTCATTTGCTGATGGGGCACAATTCAAAATGAAGAGAAACAGTTGTAAATATTCATTAATAATTGGAACATGGAATGTATGAAGTATGAATCTAAGAAAATTGGAACTTGTCAAAAATGAAATGGAATGCATAAACATCGATATTAGTGAGGCATTAGTGAGCTGAAATGGACTGATATTGGCCATTTTGAATCCGACAACCACATGGTTTACTATGGTAGGAATGACAAGAGGAATAGTGTTGCATTCATTTTCAAAAAGAACATTATCAAGGTCTGTCATGACGTACAATGCTGTCTGTGATAGGATAATATCCATGCACCTACAGGGAAGACCAATTAAAACCACTATTATTCAAATTTACACACTCACCACTAAAGCCAGTGAGGATGAAATAGAAGAATTATACACCTTCTTCAATCTGAAATTGATCAAACATGCAATCAAGATATATTTGTTAATCATTGGTGATTGGAATGCAAAGGTTCAAAACAAAGAGGAAGGATCAGTAATTGGAAAATATGGCCTTGGTGATAGAAATTATGTTGTAGATCACATGATAGAATTCTGCAACCCCAATGATTTGTTCATTTCAAATACTTTTTTAAACAGCATAAGAGACTATTATACACATGGAACTCACCAGATGGAATACATAGAAATAAAATTGACTACATTTATGGAAAGAAAAGGTGGAAAAGTCCCATATCATCAGCCAAGTTCAGGGGCGGTTTGTGGAACGGATCATAAATTGCTCATATGCAAATTCAGAATGAAGCTGAAGAAAATGAAAACAATCCGTGAGAGCCAAAATATGACCTTGAATATATCCACCTAAATTTAGAGATCATCTGAAGAACATATTTGATACATTAGACACTAAAGACTGAAGACCAGAAGAGTTGTGGTATGACATCAAGAACATCATACATGAAGAAAACAAAAAGTCTGTAAGAAGACAAGAAAGAAGGAAATGATCAAAATGGATGTCAGATGAGATTTTGAAACTTGCTCTCCAGTGTAGAGATGCTAAAACAAATGGAAGAAATGAGGAGGTAAAAGAGCTAAACAGAACATTTTAAAGGTCAGTCCTAGAAGACAAAGTAAAATATTACAAGGAAAAGTGCAAAGATCTGGAATTAGAAAACCAAAAGGGAAGAATATGTTTAGCCTTTTTCAAACTGAGGGAACTGAAGAAAAAAATCAATCCTCAAGTTGCATTATTGAAGGATTCTTTGGGTAAATTATTGAATGATGCAGAAAGCATCAAAAGAAGATGGAAGGAATACACAGAACCACTGTAAGAAAAGGAAATCATTGATGTTCGAACATTACAAGAGGTAGCATATGATCAGGAGTCAATGATACTGAAGGAAGAAGTCCAAGGTACATTGAAGGAATTGGCAAAGAACAAGGCACCTAGAATTGATGCAATAAAAATTGAAATCTTTCAAGAAAGTGAGGTGGCACTGGAGGCACTCACTCATTTGTGCCAACATATTTGGAAGACAACTATCTGGCCAACTGATTGGAACAGTTCTGTATTTGTGCCCATTCCAAAGGGAAGTGACCCAACAGAATGCAGAAATCATCGGACAATCTTTTTGGTATGCCATGTGAGTAAAGCTTTACTCAAAGTAGTACAGAAAATTCCAGAGGTTTAAACAGGATTCCGAAGAGGGTGTTGAACGAGGGATATCATCGCTGATGTCTGATGAATCTTGGCTGAAAGCAGAGAATACCAGAAAGATGTTTACCTGTGCTTTATTGACTATGCAAGGGCTTTCGATTGTGTGGATCATGGTAAGCTATGGACAACATTGCTAAGTATGAGTATTCTGGAACACTTGATTGTATGCATGAGGAACCTGTACTTAGACCAAGAGGCAGTTGTTCAAACACTGAATGGTTTAAAATTAGGAAAGGTGTGCAATATGGTTGTATTCTTTCACCATACTTATTCAACCTGTATGCTGAGCAAATAATCTGGAAGCTGGGTTATATGAAGGAAAACGTGGCATCAGGATTGGAGGAAGACTCATTAACAACCTGTGACATGCAGATGATACAACCTTGCTTGCTGAAAGTGAAGCGGACTTAAAATACTTACTTATGAAGGTCAAAGACCGTATTTGTAAGCAGTTGGCTAAGCAATTTGATGGATTGCATCTCAATGTAAAGAAAACAAAAATCCTCACTACTGGATGAATAAATAACATTTTAATAAATGGAGCAAAGATTGAAGTTGTCAAAGGTTTCATTTTTTTTGGAGGGGGGGGGATCAGCCATCAACACTCATGGAAGCAGCAGTCAAGAAATCAAATGACGTATTGCATTAGGCAAATCTGCACAAGACCTTTTTAAAGTGCTGAAGAGCAAAGATGTCAGCTTGAGGATTAAGGTGCACCTGACCCAAGCCATGGTATTTTCAATAACCTCATATGCATGTGATAGTTGGACAGTGAATAAGGAGGATCATAGAAGAATTGATGCCTTTGAGTTATGGTTTTGAAGGAGAATATTGCAAGTACCATGGGCTGCCAAAAGAACCAACAGATCTGTGTTGGAAGAAGTGCTGTACTCTTGCTTGGAGGCCAGGATGGCCAAACTTTGTTTCTCATACTTCAGCCATATTGTCAGGAGGGACCAGTCACTGGAGAATGATACCATGTTTGGTAAGGTGGAGGATAAGAGAAAAGGGGAAGACCCTCAGCGACATGGATTGGCAAATAGCAGTATCAACGGGCTCAAATGTGGCAACAATTGTGAGGTTAGTCTAGGACTGGAAAGTGTTTCGTTCTGTTGTGCTTGGGTCACTATGAGTCGGTACAACAACAAAGCCATTTATTTCTGATATTTCTGTGATAGCAGCACTGGAGATCTAAGACAGCATCGGAGGCTTTATTTCTAGATTAGGAACCAGACAGCATAGAGCGGGTACCACAGAACAACCTTTCCTCTTCCGTTGTTCCATCCTTACATCTTAACTACATCTTCTTCATTGTCTAAATGTCTCCTGTTAGGCCAACATCTCCCAGCATTTCTACTGCCACCTCATTCATTCACAGCAGAGCAACAACTGCCCCTGCTAGGGGGTATGGAAAGAATTTCTTCATTTCACCAACCACCACCTGCTGCAAGCAGCCATCTCTCTTCCTGAAGTTGGTTTAAGTGTCTGCATGCTAGTGGATGTAAAGTGGCTTATACTAGTAGGATCTGAAAGAAGCTCATTCATTGATATTAATACCTCTTGCTTCTCCCTGCTGGAGATTTCCTCTTGGACTGCAGAGCTTGGGAACAGGGTCTCATGGCCCTGACATGAGGAAAACCATTTTTCTGGATTTAAAAGCAGCAATCATGGTTTATGTGGGCACTCTTCTACTTGCTCGGGCATTAAAGTGATGCTAAATCAAAGTTGAGCAGCACTGGGGTGAACTGCAGCTTCATCAATGTTTAGAATAACCCCCCTGGAGAATTGAGGAGGAGACTGGGATGCTGTGCGAGGAAGACACAAAAAAACCATGTTGGTGATTTTAGGTTACCTGGCCCAGCTGGAAGGCACTCTGATGGTGTAGTGAGTTGAGCATTTTAGGCTGCTAATCACTAGGTAGCGTAGTGGTTACGAATCGGGCTGCGAACCTTAAGGTCAGCGGTTCGAAACTACCAGCTGCTCCGCGGGAGAAAGATGAGGCTTTCTACTCCCGTAAAGATTTACACCCTCGGAAACCCTGTACAGGGTCGCTATGGGTCGGAACCGACTCGACGGCACTTAACAACAACAACAACAATCACTAGGTTGGTGGTTCAAATTCACCAGCTGCTCCACAGGGAGAAAGGTGAGGACTGTTTGCTTCTTAAAAATGGATTTACAGTGTCTGAAACCGAGCAGTTCTGCTTTGTTCTGTAGGATTGCAGTGAGTCAGAATCAATTCCATGACAGTGGATTCGGTCTGGTTTTGGTTTGGTCTAGATGAACAGGAAAAGGTAAAAACATTCACTGCCCTCTCTTCCCAGGAGACATGCTAGAATGTTAATCAGGTTACTGAATGGAACCAATCCTCTGGTTTCCCTTCTGTCTTCAAAAAGGTCCGCAACCTAAGCCCACCCCAATTCTGACCCCATATAAGTCTGCATTGCCCTGCATTTAGTGCTCAGAATCTGAAGAAGCTAGTTCCTCTGAGCCAGCTGGCTTAATAGAATCTGAAACTCTGCTTCCCCTCTCCAAGTGGCCTTGGTTTCTTCGACAATAGATCAAGAGCCACTGTGACACTCTCAGGACCAGGGCTGCTGTGACACTCTCAGGCCTAGAGCTGCTATAATACTCTCAAATCAAAAACTGCTGTAACACAGGTAGAAGATATGACTGGTGATGCAGAGAGGAGGGGCTGGTTGGTTGGGTTCTTGCAATGGTTAAACAATCAACTATTAACTAAAAGGTTGAGGGTTTAAACCCACTCAGTGGTTCTGCAGCAGAAAGGCATGGCAATCTGCTTTTGTTGAGATTACCCCGCAGGAACCCATGATGCAGTTTCATGGTTCTCTGAGTTGGAATCAACTCAACTGCATCCAACAACAGGGCCAAGGTTAGACAGGATGAAAAGCTTTTAGAGTGTCTACATATTCACATTTCCTATTGGGTTTCATAGAGTCCTGGTGTGGAACTGTGGTTTAATGTGCCAGACTGTAAAGCGTTTGAACTGTGAGGTTGGTGGTTCAAGCTCACCAGGTGCTCCTAGAAAACCCTATACAGGGTCACTATGGGTTGGAATCAACTTGATGGCACTTGACAACAACAGCAACAAATTGGGTTACACGTTGGGCTGCTTGCTACCTGAAAGGTTGGTAGTTCAAATCTACCAACTGCTCCCACTGGGAAGAAAGATGAGGCTGTCTGCTCCCATAAAGAATTCCAGCCTGGGAACCCCTCTGGAGCAGTTCTACTCTGTCCGGTCTACACCTTCACTTTGAGTCAGAATGCACTGGCTGCCAGAGGTCAGTGCCTTTTCTTGTACTTTCCTGTTCTGCTCTTATGTGGTGTATTGGGTCACTCCTTTCCTGTACCCAGGGTATGAGTTAAGGCATGAGGGAAGAGGGGCATTCTGTGCAGATGTTGAGGCTCTAGAGGAACAACTTTCTGGTCATGAGGTCCCCAAGGCTGGGAGGATGAGTCATAGGAGAAGGGACTTGGGTGGGAGTGGACAATGGAAAAGCTAGCATGTAGGTTTCATTCTGTTCTGCATAAGATTGCTATGAGTTGGTACCAACTCAATGGCACCTAACAACAACAAAAACAGCAACAAGGAAGATCAGTTAATATGACTATTAATAAAATGTACCCACCAACCACTAAAACCACGGATGATGAAATGAAGAAATTCTACCAAATTCTTCAGTTTGAAATTGATCAAACGTGATCAAGATGAATTGATAATTACTGGTAATGAGTACATGAAGGTTGGGAACAAAGAGGAAGGAACAGTATTTGGAAAATATGGCCTTGTGGTGGAAATGATGCTGAAAATGGCATTATAGGATTTTGGAAGGCCAATGACTTATTCATTACAAATACCTTTTTTCAACAACATAAAAGGAGACTGTACACATGGGACTCACCAGATGGAATACATGAGAATAAAGTTGACTATATCTGTGGTAGGGGACTGTGGAAAAGCTGCATATCATCAGCCAAAGAAAGCCCATGAGCAGAATGTGGAATAGACAATTACTCATATGCGTATTCAGGCAGAAGCTGAAGAAATCAAAACAAGTCCAGGAGAACCTGAATTTCACCTTTAACATATCCTACTTGAATTTAGAGATCATTTGAAGAACAGATTTGATGCATTAGACTCTAATGACCGAAGGCTGGAAAACTTATGGGATGACTTTGAGAACATCATACAGGAAAAAAAAAGTCATTAAAAAGGCAGGAAAGAAAGAAAAGACCAAAATGGATGTAAGAAAAGATTCTGAAACTTGCTCTTGAGTGTAGGTAAAGAAGCAAAAAAGACATGGATGAAATGAAGAAGTAAAAAAGCTGAACAGAAAATGTCAATGGGCAATCCGAGAACATCAAGTAAAGTATTATAACAAAACGCACAAAGACGTGGAGTCAGAAAACCAAAAGGGAAGAAAACTCTCAGCATTTCTCAAGTTGAAAGAACTGAAGAAAGAATTCAAGCCTCAACTTGCAATATTGAATGATTCTAAAGAGCAGAGACTTCGGTATGGATTACATCTCAATGAAAAGAAATAAAAAATCCTCACCACTGGACCAATAAACAACATTCTTATCAATGGAGAAAAGATCGAAATTGTCAAGGACTTCATTCTTCTTGGATCAACTATCAACCCTCAGAGAAGCAGCAGTCAAGAAATCAGATGACATATTGCATTAGGCAAATCTGCTGCACAGGAACGTTTTAAAGTGTTGAAGAGTAAAGATGTCAGCTTGAGGACTAAGGTGTGCCTGACCCAAGCCATG
>NW_006408841.1:1641921-1645146 GCF_000296735.1 Chrysochloris asiatica
CAGAGCTCCTTTATTGAATGGTGTAGAAAGCATTAAAAAAAGATTTAAGGAGTACACAGTGTCACTGTACCAAAAAGAAACGGTCTGTCAATGGTCAGCCATTTCAAGAAGTTGCATATGATCTGGAATCTATGGTACTGAAGGAAGAAATCCAAGCTGTACTGAAGGCTTTGGAAAACACAAGGTTCCAGGAATTGATGGACTACAAAATAAAATCTTTCCACAAACCTCTGCAGCTCTGGAGGTGCTCACTCATCTATGCCAAGAAATTTGGAAGACAGCTATCTGGCCAATTGATTGGAAGAAATCCATATTTGTGCCCATTCCAAAGAGAGATGACCCAACGGAATGTGAAAATCATCAGACTATATCTTTAAAATAACAAGTAAAATTTTGCTTAGGATAATTCAAAATAGTTGCAATAGTACATGAACAGGGAACTGCCAAAAATTCGTGCTGGATTCAGAAGATGATGTGGAACTAGGGATGTCATTGCTGATGTCAAATGGGTCTTGGCTGGGAAGCATAGAATACCAGAAAGATGTTTACTTGTGCTTTGTTGGCTATGCTGTCTTTTGACTGTGTGGATCATGAACAAACTATGGATAATATTGAGAAGAATGGGTATTTCAGAACACTTAATTGTGCTCATGAGGAACCTGCATATAGACCAAAAGGCCGTTGCTTGAATAGAACAAGGGGGTATTGCATGTTTTAAAATCAGGAAAGGTGTATGCCAGGGTTGTATCCTTTAACCAATTTATTCAATCTTTATGCTGAGCAAACAATCTGAAAAGTTGGATTCTATGAAGAAGATCATGGCATCAGGATTGGAGGAAGATTTACTAACAACCTGCGATATGCAAATTATATAACCTCACTTGCTGGAAGTAAATTGGACTTAAAATACCTACTGATGAAAAGAAAAATTTACAGCCTTTAGTATGAACTATACCTCAATATAAAGAAAACCAGAATCCTCACAATTGGACCAATAAATAACATCATGATAAATGGAGAAAAGATTGAAGTTGTCAAAGACTTCATTTTACACAGATCCACAGGCAACACTTGTGGAAGGAGTAGTCAAGAAATCAAGTGTAATACATTGCATTAGATAAATCTGCTATAAATGATATCGGTTTGAAGACTAAGGTGTGCCTGACCCTAACCATGATATTTTCAATAACCTCATATACATGTGAAAGTTGGACAGTGTATAAGGAAGGCTGTAAAAGAATTGATACATTCAGGTTATGGTGTTGGAGGAGAATATTAAAAGTATCATGGACTGCTAGAAGAACAAACAAATCTGTGTTGGAAGAAGTAAAGCCAGAATGTTACTTAGAAATCAGGATTGTCAGACTTCGTCTCTCATCCTTCAGATATGCTATCAGGAGAGATCAGTCGCTGGAGAAGGACATCATGCTTGGAAAGTTAAGGGTCGTCTAAAAAGAGGAAGACTTCCAACAAGATGGGTTGCCACAGTGGCAGTGGCAATGGGATCAAAGGTAACATGAATTGTGAGAATGGTGCAGGACTGGACAGTGTTTTGCTCTGTTGTGCATAAGAAGGTCACAATGAGTAGAAACTGACTCAATGCCACCTAACAACAACAACAGCAACAACAACTGTGTCATTCATGGTGGATCAGTTTTAACAGAGCTTCCAGACTAAGACAGACTAGGAAAAAATGAAAATTAGCCAATGGAAACTTTAGGGATCACAAGATAGAATTTCTGATATGGTGGAAAGCATAGTGGACTCATGGGTGTTGGACATCATGAAGATGATGTGGGACCAGGCAGTGTTTTATTCTCCTGTAACCAGTGTTGTTCATCAGCGTGGATAGGAAAGGGGGTAATTGGGCTTTCTGGGGCCTTTTTTCCACTCCAAGTCATTTCTTCCAGTGCTTTGCACAGTGTTCTTTGAAGCCCAGCCAACAGGTCCCTCATGCCTGCAGCCGCCCCATCCAGAAGTGCTATTGCCCTAGAGTTGTGTGCAGATTTAGTGGGGAGCCGATTCCATGAAGGCATCTTCTGCCCTGGGACACCCACAGCCCCTGCCAGAAGATGCTGCAGATGTTTGTTTTCATTGCCAGCCAGAACCTCTGTAGGCTTTTCCTCTGTGCACGTCTGAGGCAAGGAGCAAGATAATGAAAATCAGGCCTCCTTGTGCAGCCAGGAGAAACCACCAGGAGAAAGTTGAGTGGTAGAGTCAGCACTCTCAGAGTGGGAGGGGCAGATTCTGAGGATTTAGTTTGAGAGAGGCAGCTCCTGTGCTTTTAAAAGCAGCCCTGTGGTCCAAAGGATTTGGGATTCATTTTTGAGTCAGGGGCATAGAGCTGCGAGGGGCATAGAGGCCAGCTGGATAGAATGATTTCATATTACAGATGTGGAAACTGAGCCCTGGAAAGCAGCAGAACCTGTTTTAAATGGACTCATGGTGATCTCGTGAGTGTCAGAGTAGAACTGTGCTCCATGGAGTTTTCAATGGCTGATTTTTCAGAAGCTGACCACCTGACTTTTCTTCTGAGGCACCTCTGGGTGGACTTGAACCTTGCAGCTGAGTGTGTTAACCATTTACAGCATCTTAGAGGAGCCCTGGTGTGGTGCTGTGGGTCAATGCGCCAGACTGCAAATCCATTTGAACTGCAAGGTCGGTGGTTCAAACTCACCAGCTTCCCTTAGAAACTCTGTACAGGGTGGCTCTGGGTAGGAACCGACTCGACGGCACTTAAAAACAACAATAGCATAGAAGCCCTGGTGGCACAGTGTGGGTAAGCATTGAGCTGCTAACTGACCACAGGGTTGGTTCAAACCCACTAGTGGCCCTAGGGGAGAATGATGAGGCTCTCTGCTCCCATGAAGATTTGTAGTCTTGAACACCCTAAGGAGCAGTTCCTCTGTCCTATAGGGGCTCTGTGAGCTGGGATTGACTCACTGGCAGTAGGACAGGGCATATAAGCCTTTCTGTAGCATCTCCCAAATGTCCTGAGGTTTTACATGCTGTAGGTTGTCCCAAGTGACACTTGTAAAATGAATCAAAGGGTAGCAGAGAGGACAAGGCTGGCAGAAGACACTTCCTGACTGTTGCGGACCGTGTAAGACTGGTCAGAAGTTCGAGGCCCTATAGGCCCGAGTGTAACAAATGAGGCCACTGGCAGTTAATGGCAAATGTTTTTCATCTTAATATTATTACATGTATTAATTTAATACACGGAGC
>NW_006408841.1:1645657-1663555 GCF_000296735.1 Chrysochloris asiatica
GATGCCTGTAGTCCCAAGCCTGCCCACCAGTGATGTATCCACCCTGGCTTTGGGGTGCCTCATTGTCTCCCTTCTTCTGTTTGTCTGTGTATTCTTTCGCTATCCTTATCGCCGCTGGATCTCCCCTCCTTGTGAACCAAACACTCGTGAACAACACAACTATGTCAAGGTCAGACCCCGACACCTGACCACACTTTCTGTTGGAGAACGGGGCTTATTATATTTGGAAAAACTGTGTCAATCAGAGTTTAGTCTTCTGTGTTCTGTAGATACCTCCTGGGTGCCTCTTCCCATCCCCAGGCCTGGTTCATCCCTTACTTCACTGATCAAGTCCCTATCTCCCCTGCCACTGTAATTCCAACCCATACTGACCCTCTAGAACAGAGAAGAACTGCTCCCTAGGGCTCCTGAGTCTGTAAATCTTTACAGGGGCAGACAGCTTCATCTTTCTCCTGCAGGTAGCTGGTGGGTTTGAACCATTGACCTGCTGTCTAGCAGCCCAATATGTAACCACTGTACCACTGGGCACCTGTTCCTTTATGTTGTTGTTGTTCAGTGTCATCAAGTCAGTTCTGACTCATAGCGACCCTGTGTAGGGTTTCTGGTGGGTTTGAACCACCGACCTCGTGGTTGGCAGTCCAGTGCTTATCCTACAGTGCCACACCAGAAATACACACCCAGCCTCTCTGCCCCGTCATCTGGTTCCTCACCAGTGCCTCCCATTGATGGGATGCTGACCAACACAGGTGTCTAAGGGATACTCTTTATGGGAGCATGGCCTTTCCCCAGAACCAGGGACTGAGAAGGAAGTGCATAGGATGGAGGCTGGTCCTCCCAGACTCCTCCCAAATGTTTGGATTTCAATCCAAATGGATTTTGAAGAGAAGCAGAAACTGTGGATCTGGATTTAAGGGAGGAATTGGTGCCATGGCTTCTGGTTGAATGACTCAGCCTGGCCCTGCCTCCTTTGTTCTCCTGGAGCAGTGTGGTCCTAGGACACCAGGGGCAGCATCACCAATATTGAGACCTGCTGAGTCAGACAGGTTATTGAATATTGAGGAGACTAATGCTCTGGACTGCAAGGTCAGTTTGCACCACGGGGTCAGCGGTTCAAACTTATCAGCCACTCCTTGGAAATGCTTTGCAGGGTTGATGTAGGTCAGAACCGACTTGATGACACTTAACAACAACAATAACAACTAGGCAGTGAGAAAGGTTGGCAGGTCATGTGGAGGAGAGACTGGGGTTTTCAGTGAACTCAGAGCTCGCAGATCCGTCCTGCTTTTCGTGAATGCTGGAGGCTCCCTCTTGTCCTACGCTTTTTCCCTATTGGTTCCTGCTTGAAAGATGTTTGTCCTGTTCTGTCAAACTCAGCCCCTGTGGTCTCTGGAAACAAGAAATTGATAGGAAGACAGCCTTCCTCCGAGGGCGGTAACTGCACAGCGAGCAGTACAGCGGCCCCTCAGGGATAGGCTCTGCTCTCAAAAGCTTTTTTTCCCTTATGGATTCTGCTGTTAACACTTAAAGGGAGTTTTACTCTTGGGGGGATTTGTCATGGAGTATACATCTTCCTTGGAATAGATCTCCTTCCCAGGGGCTAGCAGGTTGCTGGGAGTTGCATCTCTCTCCTTAGGCAGTTGTCTTCTGGACAAGGCTCTACTTCTCTGTCCAGGGCCCCTCACTCTCTCTCTCTGCAGAGTCACTAGCCTGCAGTTTAACAAAGGGCTGTTGTGTAGGGTGGAGCCCCTGGGTGGTGGGAGTGGTTAACACATTTGGCTGTTAACCTAAATAAAGGTTGGAGGTTTGAGTCCACCATAGGTGAATGGTGATCTATTCTGAAAGTATCAGCCATTGAAAGAAAACGTTGTGGATTCAGCTGACCCACACTGTTGTTTGTCTCAGTTCTCTAGCGTTGCTATAACAGACGTTCCACAAGTGGGGGCCATCAACAAACAGTTTATCTTCTCAAGGTTTAGGAGGCTAGAGGTCTGCATTCCGAGCACTGGCCCTGGAGATAGGTACTTGTTTCCTTTCAGTATCAACAGGCCCAGCATTCCTTGGAGTTCTCCATGTGTCTTAGTGATGACAACACCAACATCCTTAAACCTCTTATACTGGTTTATCACATCAGATCACGGCATGGGGATCAACATATAACTGCCAAACCACTGAGAATTATGGTCCAGCCAACTGACACATATTGGGGGTGGGATCACAGTTTAATTGCTGACAAATACTAATAACGGTGGAGCTGGTAATGGAACCCAGTCTGGCTTTACATCTGGGGTTGTAACTACTTTCTTATATAGTCCCCCAAACTTCTGACTCATGATGACCCACATGAATCAGGGTAGAATTGTGTTCCATATTGTTTCAACAGCTGCTTTTTTGGAAGTTGAGCAGCAGATCTTTCTTCTTTCTTGAGTGTGTTGTAGGATGGGTTTTTACCAGTTGTCATCGAGTCAGTTCTGACTCATGGCACACAATATGTCAGAGCAGAACTGGGTTTCAATGCCTAATGTTTCAGAATTAGACTGCCAGGCCTATCTTCTGAGTAACCTCTTGGTGGACTCAAACATCCAGCCTTTCAGTCAGCAGCGGAGTGCATTCAAATCCATGCCTCCTGGGTCTCTTTTGCAAGAAACTCATACATTTTTCAGGTTTCGCTTTGCCTGAGACTTTGAACTTTGTCTGGAGAAGTGCTGCAGGATCAGATTTTTTTTTTTTTTTTTTTTTTAAGTTAAAATGAATTAGAGAGCCATGCTGTTTAGAGGAGTATTTTGAGAAATTCACAGCATCCCCAGGAGATAATTGGTGTCTCCCCAGGGAACCACCAGGCAAAGCCTGGGAATGAGGGTGTAAATCACTTGAGCACCAACAGCAGTTTTCATTAAGTTTTTCCAAATCAAATGCCTTTTTCACTGAGAAAGTGTGGAGCTTTGTTGACAAGTGACATGTAACATTTCATTCTCCAGGGATTTTTTTATCATCAGAAAACATTCTTCTGGAGTTCTAGTCTCCACTTTAATTAATCATCGAGTTAGTCAGGCCCTGGAGCATTCAGGGAGGGCAAGACTCAGGCTTAGCCTGGGGATGAGGGCTGGGGCTGGAAGCACAAGGCCCCCTGTGCTCATGGCCTTGGATGAAACAGGTGTTATGTCAGATCTTCATATATGTCATTTACTCAGAAGCACCATTGCTCCCATTTGCAGATGAGAGTACTGCGGCTCCAGAATGGGCAATAATTAAAATGTTTTCACACAGGTTGTAAACTGTACAGCAGGTACAAAACCGGGTCTTCTGCTTTCTGGAATACACTTTTCCTACAACCCCCAGTCCAGTTGGGTATACAACATGCCAATAAGGCAGAAACAAGCAATCGAAGCTCCAACTCATTACCATTGTTCAGGGAGCCCCACTCTGACTCCTGAGCCCCGGCCCCCAGTGAGGTGGGAGGGAAGCTACAGTGGTAGAGTTCTCATCTTCTGCTGCAGAGACCCAGGATGGGTTCCGGGTCAGTGTACTACCAGTGTACTCTCTGTCAGTGGAGGTTTGAGTTATGATGCTGTATAGGCTTCAGTGGAGCTTTTAGGCTAAGATGGAGTAAGAAGAAAGGCCTGGTGATCTAACAAAAATCAGCCACTGAAAAGACGATAGGTCAGTGTTTCTTCTGTCTTTCTTTATTGTTGTCCAGTGCTAGCACGCATATGAAGAGATTCGGCATCAAAGTGACATCTTTACTTTTTAGAGGTCTTGTTGTTATGTGCCGTGGAGTCAGTTCCGACTCAGAGTGACCCGGTACAGGATTTCCAAGGCTGTAAATCTTTATGGGAGCAGAAAGCCTCATCTTTCTCCCATGGAAAAGCTGGTAGTTTTGAACTGCTGACCTTGTGGTTCGCACCCCGATTTACAACCACTATGCTAGGTCTTGGGGGCTGTTTAAAATGACCAATGCTAGAAGTTTTGTAACATAAAAGGGGGAGTAGTTCATCTTACAGTCCAGGAATAGAGGACCCTAGGACTATCAAGGGCAAAGAGCATGAGCAGAATGTGGGACCCTATCCAGAGAAGCAGTGGCACCAGTGATAAGAGGCAGAGGTGATGATGTGGAGGGTTAGAGCAGATGAGGACTCTAGACTCATGGAAAGAAAGGCTGAGTGCTGGCAGCCAGGAGGTAGGCTTGCAGAATGTGCCCCTTTGTTGGTTGTTTAAATATTCCTGAGTGATTTTGTGTCATCAAAAACCCACAAAGGGAATAGAATCAAATACTGTTAAATGATGATGCATGGAGGGGATTGTAATCATTGCAATGAAATAAAATACGATAGAATGAGCACAAAACCAATGTTCCCCCATGTAAACTGTCAGTACATAATAAAAGCTTTAAAAAAAATTTACTGATGCTTAGGCCTAACCTGGTGGCATAGTGGGTTACACATTGGACTTCTAACAGCAATGTCAGCAGTTCAAATCCACCAGGTTCTTCAAGGAAGAAAAATGAGGCTTTCTGCTCCTATGAAGATTTAGTCTCAGAACCCCTATATGGGGTCACTATGAGTCATAACCAATTCGATGGCACAGAACAACCACCACCACAGGTCTTCCTGAGCCCCAGGTGCATTTTGTACCCACTGTGCTCTGTTTGGAGCCCTGGTGGGGCAGTGGGTTACACATTGGGCAGCTAACACAGAAGGTCATCAGCACAAGTCCTGTAAAGATTTACAGCATACATGGTTGCTATGATTTAGAACCACCAGGATGCTCTGCTTTCTCTCGGCCATAGACAGGGATGTAAACAAACAACAACACAAACAAACCACTTACTAGAAAACCCAGTTCCCATATTTCCTTGGAGGAGAATGCACTTCTCCCCTTCTTCACAGGTTTGAGTGGGGCTGTAAATCCATTATTACCACCAACACCAAACAACAGCAGCAAAAACCAAATCTATGCCATCGAGTTCAATCCAAATTACAGTGACACTATATAGGGTCTTAGAGACTGGAAGTCTTTATGGGAACAGACAGCTTCATCCTTTTCCCTCCAAGTAGTTGGTGGGTTTGAACCACTGACCTTGCAGTTAGCAGCCTAACCCACACCATCATGGTCCTAACCCACACCATCATGGTCCACTCAAACAACTGTGATGAATATGTGATCTAAACCTGTTGTTGTTGTCTGATGAGTGCTGTCGAGTTGGTTCTGACTCAATGTCTTTGTATAAAGTTTCTGAGGAGCAGCTGGTGAATTTGAACCTCCAACCTAGCGGTTCAAACCACCCTTGAAGTTGAGTTCTTTTTGTACAGAGCCACACCTGGTCTCCCCAGTCATAATGTTCTATTCCCTTCACAATGGTGATTGGTCCAGTGGTGGACATGTGACTAAGAAGAGACAATTCCTTGGAGTGAGCTGAGTAAACAGTTTAATATTGCTTTTCTTTGGGTTTGTTATCTTAACACAGGTAGTTCCATTCTGTTGACAAGTCATTCCTGAGGTAAGTTGAATACTTTGTTTTTGTTTTTAAATTTTCATTATTGTCTTTTATTATCAGTACCTTTATAAACCCTAACATTGAACATCTAGAAGTGAACATCTGATAATCGTAACATCAACATGTTATAAAGTACATATTACTAACAATAAAAGATGAAAAACCCCAGAAGGTTGTAAATGCAGTTTGTAATAAGTGGAACCCATCAGGAATCAGGGTCTGCAGTAAATTGCTAATCTGGGATGAAGAGGAGGGATCTGCTGGCAGCTGTCCTACTGGCTGACTGGGAAAAGTCAGTCTGCAAGGTATGGGGAGGAAGATGGAAACACACCGAAGCATGTGGGCCTCTGCACAGAGAGAGAGAGAAACAGAGATGGGAGGGAGGGAGACAGAGAAACAGCCAGAGACAGTAGAGAGAGATGGATAGGAGAGAGACATAAGGACAGAGAGAGACAGTAGAGACAGACTAAGAAACAGGAGCAAGATAGGAAGACAGAGAGACAGAGACAGACAGGAGAGTGAGAGACTGATATTTGAGTTCAGCAGCATCTCCTTCCCAGCCCTACCTGTCCTGTCACATCAAGGGACCTGTATTTTCTGTAACCTGCCACAGGGCAATCCCCTTCCAGGCGCCAACTTCACCCTTCCTGCCTTGGGCCTTGGCCTCACCAACTCTAATGTCCTATGATTCTAAGCGTTTTAGGGGGCCCTGAAGCAGAACAAGGACTACACCAGCACCCCAAGGTCTGTAAAAAAAGTGCTGATGACACTTCCCAAGTTAGCCTGCACCTTCTGTGTGTGTTGCGGGTGAGGAAGCCAAATTACCCTGTGCTCTTCAGAGAGAGCTGCCTGCCTCTGCTGAGCTGGAGAATCTTGTAGCTGGGCCAGGCTTGAGGGTGGTTGTGGGGAGGCTGTGAGATGTAAATCATACACCCTCCCCCCAGCTGAGCTTAGCTCTGGGGCCCAGGTGCCTGCTGGATTCAGAGCACAGGCTTTCCCTCCAAGAAATCTCTGCTTAGCACAGCTAGGGCCTGTCCTGTTGTCATTAGAAGGTACAAAATCTTAATTTATATTGCTGAGAGAGTAATTTATACACTAATGTAAATTTCTTTTACTGCTGTTTTTTGAGCAACTCATGTGCAATTACTTCCAGCTCCTCTTCCAATGCAATTCTGAAACAGCGTCTGCTAATACGTTTAATATTCTTTATGGTTGCCAGAGATGATATTTTCCTCGGGATCAAATGTATCCAGTGGTGTTTGATATAATTGGGTTAAAGATTTCTTTTTCGGAGGTGCTAAGATGTGGGCGACTCATCTGGGCTGGGGGAGAGGATAAGAAGGGCCCTTTGTCTGTGTTTTGCTGTCCTCTCAGCCTAGTCCCTTCTCCCTTACTGAGCCACTAGTCTTTGTTGCATGCCTACTGTGCGCTCAGCTCCAAAGGGCATGCAGGGCAGAAGTAAAAATGTTACATTAAAGGTGGACTGAAAATAATTCTTTGCAACATAGGGGTTTTTATTTCAGCAGTACACTGAACTAGAAAAACCAAAACCAGTTGTCGTTTAGTGAATCCTGACTGGTGATAACCCCATGCATGCAGAGTAGAACTGTAGCCTTGGGGGTTCAAGTCTGTGACTTTTTGGAAGCAGATCATCAGGCCTTTCTTCTGATGTTTCTCTGGGAACACAAACTAATACACAAGTGTCATGCGTGGGGCAGGCACATGCTAATCCAGGCTGCAGGTGTAGTATCCTCCTGGGGCAGAGACTACAGAGTTGTCACTGTTATTGCATAAGATAGACTCAACATAACCACCACTGGGAGTCACCACCAAGACATGACAAGTTATGAAAACGTGGGCCTTTGAGGTGAGGCTGGCTGGAACCCACTGTCTGACTCTAGATGGTTTCCCCCCCTCAGTTGCCTGGAAGCCAGTCGATGAGTGGATTCCAACTCACGGTGACCCCTGGTGTTCAACAGTAGAACTGTACACCATAGGGTTTTCAATGGCTGCTTTTCTAGAAGTCGATCACCTTGAAACTCTTACCTTTGGTTAGCAGTTGAGTGCATTAACTGTTGGCAACATCCAGGAGTGCCCTGTAGGCATACAGCCTCACTGAGCCTGTCTCTTCATAATTGCAGCTCTCTGTTGCATACATCCAGTTCACTGGGTTCTTTCAACACCTCCAATACTCAAGGAATTGTCGAGTTAGTTCTTGTAGAAACCATCTAGGCTAGGGGATGGTCGATTCAATGGCTAGTTCTGCCCACTCCTTCTGAGCTCCTTCACAGACCCCATTAGTTGCACTGTATGCAGGCAGCAATGTGCTCAGGCAAGGTATATCTGCCTCCAACCCAAAGTACGAGCCCTGAGTCCCCCAGACCCGTTATAAGCCTCTTTCTCCTTGCCAGTAATTGGTCTTGGGGGAGGCAGGAAACCTATATATTTGGACACTATGGTGTGAGACATAGTGCTGGGGGCTACTGGGAAGGTGTTTTCTTTCAAAAAAAGAGGATATCAGGGGACGAAACCGCTTTTCCTGCTTTGAGTGTGGTTCTGGGTGTCATTGTGTGGTGCTTTTGCAGCCCTTTTGTGACCATGAGGACAGAAAGTGAGGAACTCATGGCAGGGTAGGAGGAGCCCTGGTTCTTGATGACATGGTAGAGCTGGGGCACTAAACTGGGCAAGCCAACTCCTGGATTTCAGATAACTTTATTACTATTGGTCAGGAGTAGGGTGTTCTGTTCTGTTCCCATCTCAGTGGGATAGAGCTGTGTGGCTCTCTCAATTCACGACCACCTCAACGGCCCAAGCAGGACATTCCGTGGCCTTGGTCAGGCTGTTTTGAAAACACACCTCTACCTCTACTCTCCCCTTTTGCTTCCTTCTTCCTTCCATTCCCACCCACAGTCGTACCCATTAATTTTCTCACTAAGCTCCCCTTTTCTCCTTTATTGCTGGGTGACTTCATCTCAGGTCCATCCTGCTTCTGTGACACTCTCTGTCCTACCTCTTCTGAAACTCTGCTTTTGCCCATAAAACTTGCCCTTGGTCTTCATCCAAGTCCTCAGCCACCTTCCCCCTCCTCTTCAGGGACATGAATTTGGGGAGCAGACTCTGATCTCATCCCACAGTCCCAAATCCTTGGGTCTTCCTGGATGGTAGTCCAGGTAGTCCCAGCTACATTCACCAGATTATATGCTTTCTGTAATATGATTGGCAGCTTTATCGTGAGGCCCCCCAGCACTGTGCATGGGCCCATCCTCCAGTTGCACCACTATACCTGGCTGGCTTTGGAGACATCCTGGACAGAGATCAAGGGAGCCTCCATTGCTTTGTGTCTTGGTTTATTTTATAAGGCTGGGAGCCAAAGACTCAGGATTAAGACCCAGACAACAGACCAAAGGGATTTCAAACAAAGGACCTTTCATTTTCTACCCAGGATAGGATGTGAAACCAGAGAATGCACTTCCTGGTTTCTCAGTCCTTCGGAGCTGAAGTTTCCAACTTGCATCCTCCAAATCTGGACAGTGGAGGGGAACCAAGACAAGAGTATTTGTCCCACTGCCAGCTCTGGGGTTGTGGCCAGGGGACCACCTCCCAGGGCAGGGGCAGTGGAACTCGGTGTTGGTCTGAGATGACCTGCAGTGATGTCATCCAATCACAACTGCTCTTTCTAGGGCCCTAGGAGGGGACTTCAGCTATTTTCTAATAAGAAAAAACAAAGTAGCAAACCTGCATCATTTTTCAAGTGAAAGTGAGGTAAAGGAATTATGCAAAGCATGTCTGTTGCAGACTGTCCAGACCCGGTCAGGAGTTCGAGGCCCTGTGGGCCCAAGTGTTGCAGACTGTAGAGGCCGCAGGCTCTAAGGAATAGACTCTAGCCACCTAGCAGATATAGCAAACTGTTTTTCATCTTAGTATTCAGTTATGTTTATTATTAATTGCATACACGAAGCCCTGATATCCACAGATAAATGTAATATTTTCCTAAAAGCCGAGACTGTAAAATTCCAAAAAGGCAAAGTTCTTCCCTCAAAGGATTCAGTCAAAGTAAATTGGGTGGCTCCCCAGTTCTTTGTTCTAAGGACTATAGGACTGCCCTCCCTAAAGTCTTTTCAGGTGCAGCCCTATTCACCCAGGCGTCTCTTTTCCTGGAGAACCTGGGCTGAGCAGCCGACACAATGGGAATCCTCCCAATCCTCCTTTTCCTTCCCACATTTGAGGCTAGGTGCTATAGATATGTTAATTGAGCCTGAGAAACCAAGTTGCGGGCCTGGGATTTGAACCTGCGAAGTACAATGTAAAACTGCCTGAATGTCTGGAACATTACGTATGTTAGCTGTACCTTGTCTTAGTCCCGCCCAGCTTTGTGTATAGTTCTTCGCCTCAATAAAACGGAGGCGCAGAACGAATCCAGGTGCATTACGACTGGCAAGGCGTGTGTTACAGCATGCCGGGGGCTCAGTCCAGCATTGCAACCATACTGCCTGTTTAGCTAAGATGTTTACTATGCAGGATCTTACGGCCTTCATGGCTGAGATGTTTGCAATGCAGGATCTGCCTGATGCCAGTCCTGCATCCCCTCTGGTTTTGGGGTGTCTCTTTGTTTCTCTCGTTGTGTCCTTGTGTGTCTTTCTATATCTTTATTGCCGCCAGATATCCCCACCTCGTGAACCAAACACCTATGTCGAGGCAGGCTCCTGACACATGTCCTATTTTCATTTCCTTCCAAGTCTGTTCTGCCCCACAGCAACCCTATATAGGGTTTCCAAAGAGTGCCTGGTGGGTTTGAATGCCAGCTTTGCAGCTCAAACTGACCTTGCGGCCCAGTGTTTATCCCACAGACCTGCAAACAGGATAAGTGATTCTGTGATACTGTGGCTGGGAGTGTTGTTGTTGTTAGGTGCCATCGAGTCAGTACTGACATATAGCAATGTATGCACAGCAGAACAAAATATTGCCTGATCCAGGGCCAACCTCACAATTGTTGCCACACTTGAGCCCATTGATGCTGCCACTTTGCCAATCCATCTCACTGGGGAAGTCCTCTTTTTCTCTGACCCTCCACCTTACCAAACATGTTATCCTTCTCCAGTGACTGGTCCCTCCTGACAATATGTCTGAAGTATGAGAGACAAAGTTTGGCCATCCTGGCCTTCAAGGAGTACCTTGGTTTTGAGATGGGCATCTGTGAGGCTCTTGTTCTTCTGCATTAGTGTTTTTCTTACCTGGGGTCTCTTGCCTTTCCATGTAAAGTTGGTATTTAGTTTTTCAATTTCTTTTAAAAATGTTGATGGAATTTGCATCAGGTTTGCATTGTACCTATTGGTTACTTTGGGTAGAATTGATATTTTCATAATATCAATTGAATTGATATATTTCTTCCTATTTATAAGCATGCTATATTCTCTCATTTATATTGGTCTCTTTTGATTTCTTAAAGTAATGTTTTGTGGTTTTTCTCTGTATTCTTCTACATCCCTGGGTAGGTTTATTCCTAAGTTTTTCATCTTTTGGGTGGTTATTGTTTTCCCAATTTCCTTTTTAGAGTTCTCTTAGCATAGAAGAATCTTACTTTTTTGTTATTGTTGATCTTATGCCTTGCCACTTTGCTGAATCCTTCTATTTCAGTAGCTTTCTTGTTGAGTCTTTGGGATTCTCTATGTATAGGATCATATCATCTGCGAATTTGGCTAGTTTTACTTCTTCCTTACCATTTGGATGCCTTTTATTTCCCTTTCTTTCCTTATTGCTTTGGCTAGGACTTCTAGTACTATCTTGAATGGTGGTAGTGGTTATGTGCTATGAAGTTGGTTCCGACTCATAGCTACCCTGCCTAGGGTTTCTGCGGCTGTAAAATCTTTATTGGAGCAGAAAACCTCATCTTTTCTTCTCTGGAACACCTGGTGGTTTTGAACTGCTGACTGTGTGATTAGCAGCCCGACTTGTAACCACTACATTACCAGAGCTCCTGGTGTTGAATATTGAATAGGAGTGACCATAAAGGGCATCCTTGTCTATTTCCTGCTCTCAAGGGGAAAGCTTTCAGTCTCCACTGAGACTAATGGTGGCTGTTAGTTTTGTATTGTTAAGTTGTTACGTGGCATAGAGTCAGTTCTGACTCATAGTGACCCTGTATAGCATTTCCAAGGAGTGGCTGGGGGGTGTGAACTGCAGTTAGCAGTCTAGTGCTTATCCTACTCTTAATTACGTTGAGGAAGTCCCCTTTGATTCCTCTTTTGCTGAGCAATTTTGTCAGGAAAAGATTGATATGATCTTGTGGTTCTTTTCATTTGTTTTATTCATGAGGTAGATTATGTTGATTGAACTTCAAATCCTCATCCATCTTTGCACACCTGGTGTAAACCCTACTTGGCCATGATAGATTTTTTTTTTTTTTTTTTAATGAATTCCATTGACTAGAATTTCATTAGGAAATTTTATATCTATATTCATGGGATATTGCCCTATCATTTTCTTTTTAGTAGTGCCCTTGTCTGGCTTTGGTGTCAGGTTTACACTTGCTTCATGGAATGAATTAGGGAGTATCCCTTTCTTTCTGTGTTCTGGAATAGTTTGAGTAGAATTGGTGTCAGCTCTTCTCAGAGTGTTTGGTAGAATTTTATACTGAAACCATCTGGGCCAAGTTTTTTTTTTTTTTTCCCTCTGTTTCTTTTCTTTTTTTAATGATCTTTTCAATTTCTTCTTTTGTTGAATGTGATAAAATTTTCTGTCTTTGCTAGTTTAGGTAGGTAGTGTGTTTCTAGAATTTTGTGCATATCTCCTAGTTTATCAAATTTGTGGGCGTACAGTTCTTCATAGTATTCTTATCATTACCTTTTTTGTTTCCATTGGTTCTGTTGTGAAGTGACCTATTTCATTTCTTTTTTGTGTCATTTGCATTTTCTCCTTTCTGCTTATTAGATTCGTGCATTTATTTGAACTCTGCTCTTGCCCGTGTCTATTTTATTAATCCTTTCAAAGAACCAACTTACAGTTTTGTTGATTCTATTATTTTTCTGTTTCATTTATTTCTGTTCTAATCTTTATTATTTCCTTTCTTCTGGTGACTATGAGCTTTTTTTTTGGATGCTCTTTTTCTAATGTTGGAGTTATAATACTAAGGTGCTCATTTTAGCTTTAATCCTTTTTTATGTGACATTTATTGCTATAAATTGACTTCTGAGAACTGCTTTTGCTGTTTCCCAAAGGTTTTGGTATATTGTGTTTTTATTCCTGCTTGATATTAGTAATTTAACATTTTTTCATTTCTCTATAACACAGTAGTTATTTATTTTCCATGTATTTGATTTATCCCCCTTCTTCTGTCTGCTGTTGATCTCTGCTTTCATAGTGCTGTGATCCAAGAAGATGCTTTCTATTATTTTGTTGTTCTTGAATTTATTGAGGCTTGATTTGTGTCCTAACATAGGGCCTATTCTGAAGAATGATCTATGCATACTGGGCAAATGTTGGGTTGCATGTTCTGTGAGATCCAAGTTGATTGATTATGCTGTTGAGATCTTCTGTATCTTTGCTAAGGTTCTTTTTAGTTGTTCTGCCTTTAAAAGTGATGTGATAAACCCTCCTATTATTACTGTGGAGTTACCTATGTCTCGTCAATTCTGTGAACATTTGTTTAATGTATTTTGGGGCTTTTTAACTGGATGAATAGCTATTTGTTATGAATATGCCCTCTTGGTGGATCAACCCTTTAATTGTAATATAATGACCTTCCTTCAGTCTTTTGCTGGCTTTTGCATTACAGTCTATGCTGTTGTTGTTACGTGCCATTGAGTGGTTCCGATACATAGCGACCTTGTATAGGGTTCCCAAGGAGCAGCTGGTGAGCTTGAACTGCTGACCTTGTGGTTCAAACTGATCTTGCAATACAGTGCATTAACCCACAGAACCACACCAGCACTCCAAAATCTATGAGGGTAAGTAAAAAGGTATTGCTACAAAATCGTAGAAACTTTACTAAATAAAAACATCAAAATGTGAAGCTATTGTTTTTTGACATATCCTCTACCTAGGTGTGTACACTTCTGAAGGTGGTGTTTCTACCTTTCTAACCTTTCCTTGGAGTCCTGGTGTGATTCTATAAGATCAGTACTAAACTGCTCACCTCAAGGTCTATGGTTCAAACCAACCAGCTGCTCCTTGGAAACCCTATACAGGTTTGCTATGAGTCAGAGCATACTGGATGATACTTAACAACAGTAACAACCCAAACCCTTCCCTGAAGAATTCAGTGCTCTTTGGTTTATGCCAAATCAAAGTGGCAGCTTTGACATCTTTGACATCTTCGAGGGATTCAAGTCATTATTTGAGCTTTGGGGGAAAAAAATCAGTCTGAAGGGGCAAGATCAGGGCTGTAGGTTGGGTGAGTCAGGTTTCCTGCTTAAATTCTCAACAGAACCTTGCTTCCCTTGAAGAATGAGCAAGGTCGTTGTTAGGATGAAACAAAATTTCTCAGCACAAATTTCCTGGTCTTTTCCTCATGGATGCAGCTTTCTGTTTTCTTAAAACATCTTCATAATAAGCTCTTGTGATTGTCCTGCATCCTTCAAGAGAATCTATCAAGATTACCTCTTTGAAAGTCCCAGCAAACAGTTACCATAACATTCTGAGCTGACCGTTCTGCCTTGATTTCATCTTTGAGGTCTTCCTATCCTTCCTCAAAATACCGGATCCATCTGCTGGTTTGCTTTAGATAGAGTCCTCTGTTTAGCCCTATTCTCTGCCTCCCAAATCCCAGCCCTGTAGGGAACATGTGGCCTGGAGTCTGGGGTGGGCAGAGGTGGGGGTTTGTGGGGATTCCTCACCAGGTCTGGGTTGGGGAAGGGGCTCTCTCTGGGAAGGTCTGGAAGGGCATGTTTCAGAGCCCTATCTGTGCTCTCAGTTGTGGAAAGGAAGTCAGAGGTATGGAGTTCCTTCACATCTGTGCCTCATTGTCGAGAACCGGCCTTGACATGGGGGTTCGGTTCACAAAGGAGGGAGATCTGGCGGTGACAGTGACAGACAAAGAATACACACAAAGACGCAAAGAGAGAGAATGCAAAACACCCCAAAACCAGAGTGGATAAGACACTGGTGGGCAGACCCTGGACTACCGGCATCATGGCCCCTGCAGGCAGTAAAGCACCGCCCTGCAAACCTTAACGTATTCCTCACCAGCTGTAACGCATGGCCTGCAAGCCGTAATGCATATGGGCTTGGGTCTGCGCCTCCGTTTTATTTAGGGGAGGAGCTTTACGCAAAAGAAGGCAGGGTTTATTAAGACGGGGTACAGAAGAGAAATGTGATTAATTGTTCAACACAGGACACAATGATTTACAGGAATCAAATTCTAGAACATATATCACAAAGTCTTGATAATCTAACAGCCTTAATTTTCCAGAAATTCCAGCAGATTATTACATGGTACTTTTCAGGTTCGAATCCCAGGGCAGCAACTCGGTTTCTCCAGGCTAATTAGCACCTAATCTCTAATGGGGGAAGGTGAAAAGGATTGAAAGGAATCCCGCTGTGTCGACGACGGCCAGGGCCAGGTTTGCAGGGGGAAGCGAGGCGCCTAGGTGAATGGGCTGCACCTGACGCTATTGTTCTTTAGATAAAGCCCCAGAAACTTGTCTCCAGAGCTTCGTAGCAAACTTGTTTTTGGAACTTTTTACAGTCTCGGCTTTAGGAGCAGTTTAATATTTGTCCATGGGTATCAAGGCCTATGTAGTAAGTTAATATCAAACATAACTAATTTGATAATGAACAGTTTGGATGAGTTTTCCCAGTGGCCAGAGTCTGTTCCTCAGAGAGATTTGTTCTTAGAACCTTACACACTGCTAACACAGTGGAGACATTGAGAGCGGCACATTAAGAAACCATTTTCTCAGAAGCCGCAATTACAGGGGTTCGAAGCATAGAGTGAATTAAGAGAACTAAAGAGAATTATACAGAGCTAGCCCCACAGTGAGTTTGTAACACCCAATGACCCGGGACGTCCGGAAGTTACTTCCTTGGGCCCACAGGGTCTCTGGTCAGCAGGTCGGAGCGCAGCCACATGCTGGAATTTTCGTCCATGACACTGGTCCTCAGCACCCCAATACCTGCGGTCTGTAACACCTCATCTCTCTCCCAACCCCCCAGCCTGAGAAGGAGTCAAGGCTCCACAGTTAGGATCTTTCAAGTATCTAACGTGGAACTTTCTAAGCTTGCCACACTCTACATCTGGGTTCCCTGCTGTCCTCTCTTCCCCTGACTTGGGAACCCAGGATTTAACTGTATGTTGGGCTGCTAACCAGAGGGCAAATTCACCAACAGTTCTGAAGGAGAAAGATGAGGCTGGCTGTCTCTGTAAAGAAACCCTAAGGGGAGCCATCTACTCTGTCCCTGAGAGTTGGAATCGACTCAAAGGCAGTGTAGTCTTGCTCTCTTTATATGATCTTTGCTAACAGAGCCAGTGGGGACACCCATGAAGGCTGAGTGCAAAGGTTGTTGCTGTTCAGTGCCATCCAGTTGGTTCTGACTCATAGAGACCCTGTGTAGGGTTTCTGAGGCTTTAAATCTCTGAGGTAGCTGAAAGCCTCATCTTTCTCCCATGGGCCTTGCAGTTCCCAGTGCAGTGCAAAAACTGGGAGGACTTGGGAGATGGTGCTTACTGTGGGTAGACTGAGACAATGTGATGGGGATGGTGAGAAATCAGTACTATCAGTGCAGTGGTCTAAAGTCCTAGCTGGAGTCGGGGCCGGGTGTTATTGAGCTTTAAGTGCACAGGATATGTTGAGGCTGGAAATGGTCATCCAAGCAGAGTCTGGAGGCAAGGCAAAGTGCTTGTGTGTAAGAGTGTGTGGCTGTCTGTGTGTATATGTGTGCCTGTAAATATGTGTATGTGTTGTGCTGGTATACCCATGGGTATATGTTGTGTGGATATGTGCCTGTGTACCTGTGTTTATATGTTTTCACACACACACAGAGCTATATGTGTACACATATGTTGTATCTGTATGTATACATGTACTTGTAAGTATGTACATGCGCTCAGTGCATTATGTATGTTTGTGTATATGTATATATAGGTGCACAGTGTGTGTGTTGTGTGTGTATGTGTAGTGCATTTGTGTCTGTGCATATTTGTGTGTGTGTGATTGTGCAGAACTGAAGGAGGGGATATTGACATTAACTGATGGCTGCACAGAGACAGTTAAGACACCGAAGGCATTCTGATGGTTTCAGTTCCATAATCAGCTCCCACAGGGCTAGGTGAATGTGTGTCTTCAACCATCAACCTTCTCTGAGCCCTTCTTCCTGCCTTGCCTCACGCTGTGATTTCGCCTTGCAGTGGGCTGTCTCCAGCCCAGACTTCTGTCCCTGTCTGGGCCCTGATGGGGACAGTTAGCGTTTGTTGCCTTGACAGCAACACAGAGTACTGGAAGACAGAGTAAGCCAGCTTGACTCCAGTTGTTGCAGTGTTTGACCCCAGAGCCTCAGCTTCCCTGTCTGTACAATGGTGATAATCATGCTGAGCCTTGTGGGCTGATGTGCTAATGAAGGCATATGGAGCTTCTAGTTCATCCTTGGCCTGTGGCCAGTCCCCTTGTCTGCCATCCCCAAATGGCCTGGGACATTTTCAAGGGTAGTGGCTCCACTGGAACATTGTGCATGCGGGGGTGCTTGGGACATGCTGCTGTTTGGTCTTGTAGTTGAATCAACCTCTCCCAGCACTTGTGCCCACATCTGTTGTTGTTGATAAGTACCGTGGAATCGGTTCTCACTCACAGTGACCCTGCATAGGGTTTCCGAGGCTGTAAATCTTTACAGGAGTAGAATGTCTCATCTTTCTCCCAAAGAACCGCTGGTAGTTTCAAACTGCTGACCTTGATGTTGGCAGCCCGACTCGTAACCACTACACTACCAGAGCTCTTTTGTGTCCACGTCAACTGACCCTCCAAAGGGCCAGTCCATGCCAGGATTGCAGAGGAGAATGTCGCTGGGTGGCTGGATGAGGTCTTTCTAGCTAACACAGATCCAACCTCCCTGCACATCCATCTGCAGATCCAAAGTCCAGCTCCTAGGGGAGGAAGAACTCAGGAATGGGGGTGGGACAGGGGGTGTTCCTTCCAGGGTCTGCCCCTTGGAGCTGCCTTCCTGCGCAGGCCTCCTTCTCCCACCCCTTGATCCTTGCTCCCCCTTCACTTCCAGCAGTGCAGCCCAGCAGCCCGCCAGCTGATTACAGCCTGTGAGTGATAATATAATTCCATTCCCCTCAAAGAGAGATGCTATCAAAGAGTTTTTTTTGTTTTTTTTTAAATTTAAGGTTTTTATTGTGGATTGAGTAAACATTTACAGGGCACATCATCAGTTTCACATTCAACAATTCATATAACTTGTTTCATTACATTGATTAT
>NW_006408841.1:1664498-1675783 GCF_000296735.1 Chrysochloris asiatica
ATAGATTTCTTGCTTCTGCCACAAATTCCCCCAGCTGCGAGCCTTCCAACCTTCTAAGTATTCCTTTATATGTGGTTCAGAGTTCTGGGACCAGCCCCTGAGCCTGCTTGGTCGGGTATTCTGTGTTGTTGTTGGCGGAGCTCTCTGCTATACGTCCACCTGATCCGCCATCTTGCTTGTTCCCCTCTTTTTTTTTTTTTTTTTTTTTAAGAGGGAACAATATATAATGTATTGGTTGAAAAGGGCTATCTTTCTCCCAGAAGAACAGTTATTAATCTCTTCCTAGTACATTTCCATATCATTTTAGACATTTATTTCCAGGCCATAATGTTATAAAACCAGGTGTCGGTGTCAGTTTTGATGCAGTGTAACATGCTGGAACATGAAAAATGTAATTACTGTGGTGGCCGCTGGAATGACTAAGAAGAGCCTGACATTTTCAAATTGGACCTATTTCTCAGTGATCCAGAAGTGAGCCCAGCAGCTGTGCACACTGCATGCCAATGAGGTGGTCCCCTGCCATCTGCCAGGCAGGGGCTCACACATGGGGTCTCTGAAGAGCACAAAAGCCTCCAGGGAGGGACATGCACCATGCAGCAAAGAGGAGGTGGGGGTGGGGGTTGTCTTGGACTTTTAGAACCTTTATTTTCTTTTTAGAGTTGCATCTATATTGAAGCACTGGACTGCTAACCTATGCAAACTGCAAGGTTGGTGGTTCAAACCCACCAGCCGCTCCTCCAAAACCCTATACAGGGTCGCTGTGAACCAGAACCAACTCACTGGCACTTGGCAACAGCAACAGCTTTGAGCAATGTGCAGGACTCTATACTTGCTGAGAACACAGGGAATGGACCCTGTCTCCCATTGTTGACACCAGCAACGTTACCTGCATCCAGAAACTTTTAGGATTTAGGTCCCATACTGTTATTGCTAGGTCCCATTGACTCAGTTCTAACTCCTGGTGACCCACTGCATTGCAGAATGAGGCACTATCTGCTCCTGAGCCATCTTCACCTCTTTAAGTCTGTTGGTGAGGTCACGGTGTACCTTTATATCTAGGGGGCTCATCTTCCACCATTATATTGGATTACAACAATGTTCACTAAGCTATTTGTTCAAAAATAGACCACCAGGCCTTTCTTCCTAGTTTCCCTTAGTCTGCAAACTCCACTGAACCCAACCCACCTTGCTGGCACCTGAAATACCAGTGACTTAGCTTTCAGCATCACAGCAACAAACCAGCCACCACAGTACAACAGACTGACATCCAAGTGGTGGGATTTTCTTTTAGTTCTTAACTATGGCTCTTTTACTCCTTCTTTCAAAACTCTTGATTAAATGTGGGCTGCCTGAATTGTGGTGGCCACCAACGAGTCCATATCCCCAAGATACAATGTGATGCCTGGACATATGGAGTCTTCCTCCCACCCCCTTTCCATTCCATTGCCAAGCTGATGCACTGGAGACCACGGACACATCTGACCCTCATTTCTGGTTTCAGAATTGTGCTCAACGGTCACGGAAGGTGGAGTGCAGCTGAGGAGATAATGATTTACAGGGATTTGAATGTGAGATCAAAACTGTGTTCTCTTGGAGAAATCCAGAGCCCACATTGGCTTTGCAAAATTTGGCCATTTTTGCTGCAAAGAAACCATTGCCAGTGCTTTTTTTCCTTCGATGATGCAGGCTAGAGAAAGTTTTGATCCAGAAGGATTTTATAGCCCTAACCCTCGTGAGGATTGGGTTGTGGAGACTACGATGTTTGGTGATAATGCAGCCCATCGTAATCCTAGTGGGCACGATGTGTCTTTCTGGGGCAGTGCTGTCCTGAACGTTTTGATGAAACACTTTGCATTTGTTAGGCATTCTCTGTATGCCCATCTCAGTCCTCTCAACAACACTGGGCATACCAGTGTTGCTTTGTAAAAGCAGATGACCGAAGGATACCCTGAGAGTCAGGGTGGGGCCACAGTCTGTGTGATGGTAATGCTTTTGCATCTGCTCATGGTGCTGGGCTGCACCCTGAGTAGGTGGTCCTCGGGGCTACTGGTGGGGAGGGGTAGAAGCCTGAGAACCTGGACCAACATGGCCATCACTTTTCTGGGAAACAAACTCTGGAAAATTCCAAAGATGAGAGGAACTCATGAGGAAAACTCTTTTCTGCATGGACCTGTCTCAGGTATAGTGGGCTGTAATGAGGGGTACTGGGTCAATGGTTGTTGTTGTGGTTAAATGCCATGGAGTAGGTTCTGACTCCTAGTGACCCTGTATAAGGTATCCGAGCAGTGGCTGGTGAGCTTGACTCTCCGATCTTGTGGTTCAAACCAACCTTGCAGTCTAGGGCATTAACCCACAGTGCCTCATCAGGACCCCAGGTCAATGGTAGATTCCTGTAACACCTTTAGCTTAGGCACAAGGTGAAGACGGCTACAGTGGTGGTCACTCAGGGAAATGTCAATACTCCCTAGGGGCCAAAGGTAAGAAGCCTGGTTTGCTCCATCCTCTCCTCTTCCCTCTTTTTCTCAATTCTTTCCATCTGTCTCTATTTGCCCTCTCACCCTTTTCATCCACCCATTCATTCTCTCTCTATGAATGAATCAATCATCTGTCCATCACTCATCATCTGTTCTCTATCTAGTCTTAGTATGGTGCTATAGGATAAGCACTGGATGGCTAACTGTAAGATTAGTGGTTCAAATCCACCAGAGGCCTCTTGGAAACCCTCTGCAAGGTTTCTATGAGTCAGAACAACTTGATAATACTTAACAATATCTATATATCTATGCACTAGAGCACATAGTCAACTAGAATGTCAAACTCACTAGCCACTCCTCAGAAACCATATTCAGGGTCGCTATGAGTCAGAACTGACTCGATGGCCCTTAACAACAACAATCTATCTACTTACCTACCTACTTACCTACCTATTACCTATCATCCATCCATCCACCGTGCATCTACTCATCATAGCTTGTTACAGAAATACTCAGGTTTACTGAGGCCATGTTTGTCCAAAGCTGCCTTTGGTGATGGCCATTGCGGATGGTTGTGTTAGGCTCTCAGTTTCCTCGTCTGTGAGATGGTACCATTGGACCACATGACCACACAGTCCACTCAAGTGCAGATATGCTATGAGACTATGAGTCTTTGTCTTGGAGCCAGGAAACGCCGCCTGGACGATGACCCTCCCAGAAAATCCAGGACTCCTTTCTAAACTGCACCTTTTTGCCTCCACAGATGGGCCCCAGGGCAGAGGGGAAGTCAGGAACCAGGAGGCTGCCTTGCACTAACGAGTGATTTGTGTGAGAAAGATTTGTGAGGGCAAAGTTGAGAGTAGCTGGGCTCAGAGCCTGCCTGGGTAGTTGGAGCACTCCAACGTCTGTATTTTTCACTCCCGTGAGGCTGATCTGCCCCAGATGGCCCCTGAATACTGTGTTCTGTTTCCCTGGAGAGTGTGATTCTGTCTGCGTTTCAACTCAGAGCCCTCTGAAAGAGAGTGGAGCACAACTCCACTGCTGGAGCTCAGAGGCTAGTGAAGTCTCCAAAAGGCCCTGAGTTCCAGCCATCCCTTCTGAGTCCCAGAACTTTCATTCCCTTGAGGCATTACCCTTACTTCAAAGAAACGTCTGTCCTGGATCTTGGGGAGGTTGGGCTCTGGCCAGTCCCCCAGATGGTGGAAAGATTGCTTATTGGGTAGAACAATGCTTTGGATCAATGTCTGTGGCTCTCTAGCTAAGAGAAACTCTGCCCTTGTTGAAGGGGACTTAGTCCTCTTTCTGTCACCCCCAGTAAGCCTTACCAGGCAGAACTTTTTGAGGACCACATGACATTCCTTCCTGAGTCTGTATCACAGAGCATATTGACAGAGGAGAAAGAACTGGGTCAGACACATTTAAATATCTAACTTCCTGGAAGAGAGCCCTTAAAGAAGTCATTTGACTTCTGAGCGCATCGATTAGGACTCTGGTGTTCACAGTGTAGCTATTTTTCAGTTTTCTCAGAGAGGAGGGTCGTTGCTAGCAGAGGACACCAAGATGGACTATTCTGACAAAAGGTGCAAGAATGAAGAAATACAACATGGCTAATGTCCTCGAACCCTAAACCTGAGACATTATCTCACCCACTTCCTTCTTGGGACTTGGCCAGGGCAATATCTAGGTATACCGAGTTATAGGGAGGGGTCCTGGACACTGACTGTGAACACCCAGGCAGGCAGCCAATGGGGTTAGGCCAATGTGAAGACTTGGCTCCACTGTTTGATGTTCCTCTTCCCACTTGACCAGATCTATCTATCACTCATTCGTCAGCTTGTCATCCCATCCTGGCTTGCATAGTACACTGATGCTGGAAGTTATTCCATTGGTATTTCAAATACCAGCATAATAACTCAGGATGAACAGATTTCAGCAGAGTATCCACACTAAGACAGACTAGGAAGAGAAGTCTGGTGCTCTGCTTCATAAAATGTTAGGTGCCATCGAGTTGGTTTGTTCTGTTGTGCACAACAGAACAAAACACTGCCCAGTCCTGCACCATCCTCACAGTTGTTGCTGTGTTTGAACCCATTGTTGGTGCCACTGTGTCAATCCATCTCATTGAGAGTCTTCCTCTTTTTGTTGATCTTCCACCTTACTAGCATGATGTTTTTCTCCAGGGATAGATCTTTCCTGACAACATGTCCAAAGTAGTAGAGATGAAGTCTCACCATCCTTGCTTCTAAGGAGTATTCTGGCTGTACTTCTTCTAAAACAGATTTGTTTGCTCTTCTGGTAGTCTATGATACTTTCAATATTCTTCTCCAACACCATAACTCTAGTGCACGGATTCTTCTATAACCTTGCTTCTGAAAATAAACCAGTTAAAATCCTATGGCTCACAACAGAACATGGCCTGATAGAGTGTTAGAAGATGAGCCCCATGGGTTGGAGGGCAAAATAAAGTGGCCACAGCATTGGACTTGGCCATACTAATGATCCTGAAGATGGCGCCCAACAGGGCAGAGGCATCATGGGCAGTATTTCATTCTGTTGTGTATGGGGTCACCCCAAGTCAGATTTGACTCTATAGCACTAGCAACAACAGTGACTTTACCAGAACGTCTCTTTCTTTTTACTTTTGGTCCTTTCTTCCCGCTATCCCTTCATAGTACCAACACAGAGCTGAGCATCCCAAGATCGTTGGTGAATAGTGAGGTTCACACAGGAGTGAAACATCATGGCTGGAAATATATGTAGGCACCTTCAGGGAAAGAAGACGAGAGAAGGCATGATGGTTATGTCTGTACCAACTTAGGAGCTGCTGTTGTTGGTAAGTGCCTGTTACGACTCATGGCCACCCTATATAAGGTTTCCAAGAAGTGGCTGGTGAGTTTGCAATGCCAATCTTGAAGTTTAAATGGCCTTGTGGTCCTGTGCTTGTCCTATAGTGTCACACCAGGACTCCAAGATGTGTTTGTGCACATGTAAACAGTAAGTACAGAGAGATGCAGGAAAGTTTCCACAATCCTGTCTAGGGTTTCCAAGGAGCAGCTAGTGGGTTTGACCCACCAACCTTGTGGCTAGCAGTCCAATGTCACATCAGGACTCCAACTTCTTAGGGGAATACAAGAGCCTAAATTACAAGGAGCTACAAGGATCTCTGATAGCAGAATGGATAAGCTCTCGGCTGTGGGCCAAAAGGTTGGTAGCTCAAATCCACCCAGCAGCTCTGCAGGACAAAGACCTGGTGATCTGCTTCCAAAAAAGATGACAGTCTAGAAAACCTGATGGGGCAGTTCTACTCTGTCACATGGGTCACTATAAGTGGAAATCAACTTGATGGCACCCAACAAACAAAAAACAGATTTAGCTAACTGCTTAGTACTGGACACTGGGACATTTGGTGGGTAGATGTAAAGCAGCAGCCTTGTTCTTTACTTGCTCAGTGGTTCGTGACAGGGCCCAGGTCCTGTGGCAGCTTCCACGTGCCTCTTTTCATCTCTGACTCAGCCGACCATCGTCAGTGTCTTGACTCCTGGGCCAGGTGTGTGTGTGGTCCCGGTTCCCCTGCACCTCCTCCCCATCATAGAAATCTGAGGCACAGAGCCTGTGAAAGACCCACTTGAGTGTCAGTCACAGCTTCCTCACAGGACAAAGTCAGTTCTTGCTCTGTGACTCCACCTCTCAGTTACTTAGAGCTGTCATATCAAAGAATACCCCAAGGGGTTGGTTCTATAGAACAGCCATTTATTTTCTAATAGTTCTAAGGTCTAAAAGTCCACATCAAGTTATCAGGTATGTCACTTGTGTCTGTGGGCTTGTCTCCCAGTTTCCTGTGTCTGCTGGTAATCCTTGGCATTTCTTTGCTTCTAGATGGTTCCTCTCATGGCATCTCTCTCCCTTCTATGTGTGTCTGTGGATTCTGCCCTTGTCATAAGACCACTGAGAATCATCAATACTGGCATCTAGGATGGACTGGAGGAGGCCGGTGTGCCCACAACTGAAGCTGGCCCAGCCCTTCCTGGTGGGAGAATCCATGGCTCATGTCCACAGTGCTTGGACACCTGTTGTTTGGCAAGCCCTGTGCTCCCTGCACAGGGCTTGGGGGTCTGGCTGTGGAGGTGGCTGGGGCCCTTTGAACCCCAAGGTGGGAGGTTCAAACACAATTCAGTTTCAGAAAAGAAAGCTCCAGAGAATCAGCAAGTGGTGCTCCCATGCCTGGTAGGAATGTTTTGGGGAGCAGAAGGGCTTCACAAAAGCATTAAAAAAAAATCAGTTTTATTTAAGAATTTCCAACATTGACAATTCATAAAAAGCATCCAAGCACAGGACATAGAACTGCAGCCAACAGCATTCTTCTGGGGAAGCTAACAGACATTAGAATGTCCACTCTTGTTTGAGACACCCTGAGCTCAGGAGCTCACCATGTTTTCCACCCACCAGCCTTGTTTCATGGTACTACACATACATAGCAGTAACAGAAGAGAACACACACCATACAGCATTTTGAGCGGTTGACAAAGGGGTAGCAGAAATAGAAATACCACATCACTAACACAGTCAACCAACACGGATTACCGAAGAACAAAACTCACTTCAAGTCTTCCAACAGATGTGGATGTCCTTTGAAAGCAAAAAAAAAAAAAAAAAAAAAACACATTCATACATTTATTTGCTATCATTGCTATCTGCACACTCTCTCACCAAAGCCACAGGATTATGAGACACAGCTCGCCAAGGTAAAAAATGTCCACCAAGTCTGCACGTGCATTCTCCTTTGTCTGGCGCCTGCTAGCCTCACAAAAACATTCTTGGGTGTTATTAAGGCAGCATGATCCTGGGGAAGAAGAGTAGCCATGGTGCCCCAGTTACTGCTGGGAGATGCAATGACAGACCGGCTTTGGTCCATGTCGTTGCCAGGCTGTGATGACTATGTTTTCAGCAACTGGCCCAGCTGGGGCTGGTTGTCAATCACAGGGTAGAACTATCCTAGGGGAAGGAAAGGATCTCAAATTTCCACCAAGAAAGAGCCAGTAAATGTTTTCCAGAAACTTCAGAGTCAAAAATGGGAGGCCATGTGTTTTCCTCCACAATCGACTAGTAAAACAAGGACTGCTGACAAAGCCACCCTTTCATCTTTCGGGAGGAATTTCATCATCTGTATCAAAAACGCAGTGTTCACATCTCTGAACCCTTGGACCATTTTAGTACTTGTCTTAAAGAAATCATTAGAAATAGACATCCAAGATGTATCTACAAATGTGCTTTACTCAGAGTTGCTATAACAGCCAAACCAAACAGATAAAACAAAGCATACAGCCAAGTTAAATGCTTACTTAGACTATAACCCCAAACACCAAATCCGCTCGAATCTGTCTGAGTAGATTATTAATTACCCAGCACCCTAGAGTCAGTTTCAACTCACAGCAACCCTGTATAGGGTTTCTGAGGCTATAAATCCTTGCAGGAACAGAAAGTCTCATCTTTCTTCCTTGAAGCATCTAGTGGGTTTGAACTGCTGACCTCACGGTTAGCAGTCCCTTGTGTATCGTATAGTACTACCAGAGCTCCTATATTGTTGTCAAGCACCGCCAAGTCAGTTCCAACTCACAGCGACCCTGAATTAGGTTTTTGAGGCTTTACATCTGCAGAAAGCCATCTTCACTTCTGCTGTTTGACACAGTCCTAGCGGGAGGAGAAACATCATGCAAAGCAGGTGATTCTCAGAAGCTGGCTTCTATCTCTTCCTTAGGATAACTCTGAATTCACTTGTAAAAATATATAATATTGCCATATTCACAGGCTTTTACTATGAGCTCTGCAGACCTTGGGAAAAAAACAGTCTGGCAACAATTATTTCAACTTCAGTGGTCTGAATTCAAAAGGAATTGTATAAATTACTCCCTTTCACAGAAAACCTAAGTACAAAGTAATTGCATTTGTGAGACTACAAAAGCAGATAACAAATTAAAGTCAAGATGACCTACCCCTATAGACCTCCCTACAATCAATTACCAGCCAGAATTCACAAACTCCCACTACTACATACAGGCACCTGCAAGAGTAGGCAGAAAATAGTGAACATAAGTGAAAAGTAGTTTTACTTAATAATCTACATTTCCTGCAGCAATTAGCCAGGTGGGGCCTTATCCCTCGCAGCTTCAAAAGAAAGAAACATAAGAACACAGTTATCAAGCAATTTAATGAATACTCTAGAAAAACAAAATAATTAAGTAGATGTTAGTAATACTTTTACTATGAAAATAGTAGTACATTATGTAGGCTAGAAGATTGATAATCAGTTAGTAGAAATAATAAAGTAGTGCAAGAATGGATGATTAATAGAAACATATTACTAAGAAGATATAATCAGGGGTCTGATAAGTGGAAATTATTTGTGTAAAGTTTCACTTAATCTTTTAGTGGAAATAAGGAGAAACAATTTATCACTTACTAGGAGAGAAGATGAAAGTCAGTTTGAACAACACAGAAATACTTTTGTCAAGGTTGTCTAATCACCGGGTAAAAGAATGTTGTGGAAAAAACTGTGTAATAATTCAAGGAAAGATCAAAGTATCAATTTATTATGTACTGTGTAGTTTTAAGTATAAAAATAAAGACTTGCTGAGCCGGGCCTGAGAGAGAGCTCCATCAGCCAACTAAGCAGAGACCTCTCCCTTGCTCCTGTCAACTCCGCGTCTGCTCTCGTGTCCCGTGACTCTGCCAGGGCTGGACTCCCGCATACATCTTTGCAGAAGCAGAAAGCCTCATCTTTTTCCTGTGAGGGCTTCTATTTGTTGTTTGGTTGGTTATGTGCTATGGACTCGGTTCTGACTCATAGTGACCCTGTATATGGTTTCTGAGGTTGTAAATATTTACAGGAGCAGAAAGCCTCATTTTCTCCCTTGGAATAACTGGTAGTTTTGAACTGCTGACCTTGAGGTTAGCAGCCCAACTTGTAACCACTATGTTACCAAGGGCTCCTACGCTGTTATTGTTATGTGCCGTGGGGTCGGTTCTGACCCATAGTGACCCTGTACAGGGTTTCTGAGGCTGTAAATCTTTACGGGAGCAGAACGCCTCATCTTTCTCCCACAGAACAGATGGTACTTTCGAACTGCTGACCCTGAGGTTCACAGCCCAATTTGTAACCACTATGCTACGAGAACTCCTTTAGTTCCTTTTTTAAAAAAAGAAAAAAGTTGCTATTGAGTCAATTGTGACTCCTGGTGGCAGCCCCCGGTGGTAGAGAGTAGAACTGCTCCATAGGGTTTTGGTAACCCTTTGGGACCAGATTGCCAGGACTTTCTTCTAAGGGACTTCTGGGCACATTTGAACCACTAATCTTTTGGTTAGCAGTTGAGCGCTCAACTATTTGTTCCACCCATGGTGTGGTGCTGGTGTGATGCTGTAGGATAAGTACTGGACCTTAAGGTTACTTTGAACACCAAGGTAGGAGGTTAGAGCTCATCATGCAATATTAATTAAATAAGGCAAGTGTTGAGGACCAAAAGGTTTACAGGCCTCACTAATCTTTAAGGTGGGGTCTAACCAGACAGTGTCTGCTTATCAACACAGCAGGAAAGGTAGATCTCCCAAGGTCGCCTGATTTACAGAGCTTTCCCAAGGTCGCCTGATTCACAGTAAAGGTCAGACTTGTAACTATGCAAAACAGCAATGACTTACAGAACCACCCTATATACACTCTGAGATTTGAAATAAACTTTGTCACTAGTAATCAGCTGTGTCCCTTGCCTGTTCGTTAATCCTCGCCTCTCCTTCGGGAAACCTGTGCAGTGGTCTGAGCAGGCCTCAGACCCTGATAAGTGGCGCCCAAAACGTGGGACCCGAATACGAGAGATAACGCGAAGGACCCTCCAAAACAGACCTGAAGAATAAGGACGTGCGGACATTAAAAGAAGGGAGGGCAATCCGATCAGGTAAGTATGGGTAACAAACCAGGAAAATCACAGTATGTAGAGATGTTGAGAGAAATGCTATGTAGCAGAGGTGCAAAACTAGACAATAGCCAGCTTTGTAAATTCATAGACTTTGTAAATACTGTCTGTCCTTGGTTCCCTGAGGATGGAGTGGTTGATTTTAAGTTATGGAATCAGATAGGTCGTCAACTGCAAGAATATTATGCTAAGAATGGCCCGTCCCAGGTGCCTGCAGATACGTTTAGTTTGTGGCGGCTTGTCCGAGATACTTTTGATTTTGGCAGCGATCATCTGGGAGGCAGTTTCATGGAACCAACCGCTCCACCTCCACCCATATACCCTGATTTACAATCCTTACAGACTTTGAGCACAGAAAAAGAATTGGGGAATGTGAAACACGAGGATAAGAAAGAAAATAATAGTGGGGATGAAGCCTGGCCAGATTCTCCATTCAGTGCTCCTTTTCCAGTCAGCGTAAAGAAGGAACAAGAAGAGAAGCCACGCCCTAAAATGATGCCAGCACCAAAGGACAAGGAAGTAAGAGAGGCAGTAGTAGATAAGGCAGAAGAAGGGCCACACCCTAACATGGCGCTGGAAAAAGAGGAAGTGCCCATGTGCAAGTCTAATTACCCATTAACTTCTAGTGAAACACCTGAGGAAGATCTAAGATCTGTGCTGAAAATAGTTTTAAGTCAGTTAAGAGATTTAACTTTAGAGAAGAAAGCATTGACTGAAACTATACAGCAAAAGGAGGAGCAGAGGCGCGCTGCCCTTGCTGACTTAGCCAAAGAAAGAGAGGCTAGGACTCAATGAGAAACAACGACTCCCTTACGCTTGAACCCCTGTGCCACCGTTCAGTCTAATACCC
>NW_006408841.1:1676183-1703242 GCF_000296735.1 Chrysochloris asiatica
GCATATAGCAAACCTTAACAACAATCAGTGGAATGGGGGAGCCACATTTGACATGTTAGTAGGGGAAGGGGAATATAATACCATAGAAAAGCAAATTATGTATCCATGTAAAACCTAATTTCCCTCTAGAACCAAGACAGTAAAACTTCCTCAGAGGACGAACAAGAACAGGTTTACTGGGATTAAGCAGGGAGGTTCTGGAGAGGAACTGCTCAGGGTATTCACTTGGGATGGAGTGGTAAATTCTGGGAATATTGGATTAAGGACAATGGTGGCAACTCCCTTGGACTGCCCTGGTTTTAATCAGTTTGACCTATATGTTCTCCTTACTCCTGAAAGCTTAAGCCAGGTATCTGAAACAGCTTGACTTTCTTCAGACCTTTTGGAATCCTTTTCACCTTTACCCATTGAAAATTAGGTGCTATAGGTATGTCAATTAGCCTTGAGAAACCTTGAGCTGCTGCCCTGGGATTCGAACCTGAAAAGTACTATATAAATTTGCTTGAATTTCTGGAAAATTAAGGATGTTAGATCATCAAGGCAATTTGTGATGTATGTTTTAGAATTTGTTCCTGTAGATCATTGTGACCTGTTTTAAACGATTAATCACATTTCACTTCTGCACCCTGTCTTAATAATCCCTTTCTTCCTTTGTGCTCTTCCTCTCTCTAAACCTGCTGATACAGCTTTTTCCGACAGTCTTTCACTGATGGCCAATCTAAATTTTACATGTGCAGCAGAACCTGCAACAAACCTTCTTTAAATCTGTCTTCTGATTTTACATGATGTGTTACTAACCAAGGGGCAAAGACAGTCTTTCCACAGGACACTATAGAGTCCAGACCAACTAATTCGACCCTATAGCGAGAAGAAGGCCACTTCCCACTCCCTGGAGCATGGAAGTGTTCACTGAGGAGCCACCTGAAGGCGTGTCTCCACCAGCACCACCTCCAGACTCCAAAAGCTAGACTTTTGATTGTTCCCCTCCAATGTCTGTCTCTACAAAATCTAGCAAGTCTGCCACCAACTCTTCCACATCAACTGGCTGCCCCCACCTGAGAACAATTGAAGTACTTAATGGAGCATGCTTAATGGAGCATGAGAACTGTTAACTTTTAGAAAGCTGAGACAACTCCAAAGATTCTCTTTGTTGCTTTGCTTGTCAGGTATTGGGAATGGGATTCAACAGTTGTTCCTATTTTTGTAAATTGTTCATCAACCACCATATGTTTTGACCATTTTATGGCTATGCTAGCCATTCTTAATTCAACATCATCTTGAAACTCCTTTTACTATTGTATATCCTAACAACTCCATTGATTTGACGTTGGCTTGTATTGGTTCTCTACAACATTTATTGTAAGCATTGTTATATTGCAAATTGTATTATTGTAATTAGGCTTTTGTCATGTTACCTGCGAACTTAATTGAACCTCAGTATAATGATCCTGCTTCGTCACCTTAGAAACAGTATACTTATCTTTAAGCCGACCTATAAGTTTTTTAGTTACAGACTTAAGTTCAGCAAGTACATACTGCTAATCATGTGAATGATCTTTCTAAAAATATTTCTTTAGCATTGGTAGTCCAAGAGCAAATAGATAAAGGTTTACAAAATAGAATAAATGCTTTAGAGGAAGCAATATTGTTTATGAGAAATAAGATTCAAAATGTCCAGTTTAGACTCTCAGTTTAATGTTATTCACTGTATAAGTAGATTTGTGTTATCTTATAGTAAACCAGAACACAATTGGAACTTAATTCGACATCATCTTAAGGGGTTGTGAGATAATACTCATTTGTCCATGGATATTCAACAGTTACATGCTCAAATTTCTGTTATAAGTAATTCTCAAGTTGGGTCTCCATCTCTATTGCAACGTCTTGCATGCCATACTGATTACTGCTCCATTTTTGTAACTAAACTTGTGTATAATGCTTCGGCCTTCCCTTGGCCCATAGTGCAGGCTCACCTGCACGGAGTATGGATTGCTGAGAATATCAGCCGAGAACGGAATGAGTTACATGCACAAATAATTGCTATGCATTATGCCCCCCGCCTCAACAGCACACCTGCAGAACAAGATAAACAACTTCTCTGCGACCTTAAAAAGTTGTTCCCTACTATACCTTCCCTCTCTCAATTGTGGGGTCCCCTTCTCGCTATTGGCATACTTGTCATCTTTGCTTGTCTCCTCCTTCCCTGCCTTCTTTGGATGGTGGTTGCTCAGGATAAACTACTGTGGAGCCGTCTTCATGGCCTCCAGCTAAAGACACTCCCTCAGCATATGCAGGACATGTAGCCAAAGACGGGTAAGGATCAGTGGAGCCTCAGTCAACCTAAGACAGAGCCATTGCCTTTTGCTGCAATGAGTTTCAATGACAGGTAAGGCTGGGGATTTGCATTGACCACCTAAGACAGGCAACATCCCTTAAATAAATAAATAAATAAATAAATAAATAAATAAATAAATAAATAAGGGGGAGATGTTGGGGACCAAAGGCTTACAGGCCTCACTAAGCTTTAAGGCGGGGTCTAACCAGACAGTGTCTGCTTATCAATACAGCAGAGAAGGGAGATTTCCCAAGGTCACCTGATTTACAGAGCTTTCCCAAGGTCACCTGATTCACAGTAAAGGACAGACTTGTAACTATGCAAATTGCAATGACTTACAGAACCACCCTATATATACTCTGAGATTTGAAATAAACTTTGTCACTTGCCATCAGCTTGTGTCCTCTCCTCAGTTCTTTCCTTTTGTACAATTTTTCTTCATCCACGCCCCTCCCTTGGGTACCTGAGAGATGGTTGGAACAGGACTCCGACAGGCAAGTATATATGAACAGCAAATAACTTGAAATATCCCCAAATCTTCATAATCCTCTCTTTGGGAAATGGGATTATGACTGATTTTTATGTGATTGCTCATAATTTTATATATTAAAGTATTTTTAATAACATGCTGATGTCATAATGAAGAAAAACAATATTTAAAGATATGTTTAAAACCTTAACAGGACCTGCTCTTTATTGTGTGTGTGTGGGTGTTTAGGAGAAGGAACTCATCCCATCGTTCAGATTGCCTTCTAACCCTATTGTTGTTAAGTGCTGTCGAGTTGGTTCTGACTCATAGCAACCCTGTTTAGGATTGTTGAGCGGCTGGTGGGTGTGAACTGCCAACCTTGCAGTTCAAACCGACCTTGTTTGTGGCCCAGTGCATTATCCCACAGCACCACACCAGGAATCCTCTAATCCTTTTAGGAGTAAGGATTTGAGCAAATGACTTGCACCAAAATAATCTTTTAGTTACAAGCCGAGTGCTCAACTATTTGTTCCACCTAAGGTGTAGTTCTGGTGTGAAGCTGTAGGATAAGTACTGGATTTCAAGGTTTCTTTGAACCCCAAGGTGGAGGTTTAAACTTACTAGCTGCTCCTTAGAAACCCTGTATAGTGTTGCTGGATACATTGTCTTTGAACATTTGAAATGGAGTCAGGGTTTGACTTGTTCCGGTAGTCCTGGTGTGGCACTGTAGGATAAGCACTAGACTAACTGCAAGTTCGGAAGTTCAATTCCACTAGCTGCTCCTTGAAATTCCTGTATAGCCATAACTGACCAGATGATACATAACAACAACAAGGAGCCAGATCAGAACTCCCTAAAGCTTCCATATTCTTGCCCTCCCGCCAGATTCTGTTCTAGCTGATGGTTGTGGGTGATCTCAGAGACAGAAAGCTGGGTCACCGCTGACTGCCCTCTCTCCTACACCCAGTGGTGCTCCAGCAGAATTATGAGGTGCTCCAGGCCACTGCCCTTGTCAGCAGGACCCACTCCCCCTCTGACCAGACACCAGAGCAGACTCCTAGCCTGTCCTCCCACAACCCTGCCATCTGCTCTCTGACACAAACTGTGGTCAGACTCGAACTGTCCACCTTTCAGTTAGCAGCTGAACTCTTTAACTCAGAGACTCTCTTGGGGTGTCTCAGAATCATGGACTACTTCTATTTTCACTGAACACACGGCCTCACTTGGGGATCTCCTCTAATAGAGCATAAACTTGAGGGAATGGCCGATACATCTTTGGTTTCCGTAGTCACAGACCCTATGTGTTCTTCAGAATGCAGAATTGCTGAGGACTGCTTTGATTTGGCAAAGGTGGGGCAGACTTTGCAGAGGAACTTTACGGTAAAGCAGCTTGTTGCACATTTTCAAACCTTCACATAGTTGGTTGGCTGCACAAACATCCAGAAATTCCTCACTGGAGGCAGCTTGGTCTCTTCTTTCTCTTTGAAACTTTTTGATTGTAAACTGGGTGAAAGTTTACAGAGCAGATCAGTTTTCCATTCAACAAATCATATACCTTGTTTCATCTCATTGATTGCAATTCCCTTCAATGTAACATCACTTATCCTACTTCCTCCTTGTGTTTTCTTATTCCATTCCTTGTTCTTTCCCAAGAATTCTGAGCTTTGTTCTGGGGTAAATACTGCCCTGTTGTTCTCAAACCGGTGACCATTCTATGCTGAGAGCTCCTCCCCAGAGTTATTGTTCCCATTCATAGACTTGCCTCTTGTTTGGCTGAAAATTTAGTCATGGGGGTGAGTTCAGTTCCAGCCATGAAGGGTAATCGAAGGCTGTAGTTTCGGGTTCTATCAATCTCAGTCTGACCAGTTGTTGTTAAGTGCTGTCAAATTGATGCTGACTAATAGTGACCCTGTATAGTGTTTCTGCAGAGTAGCTGGTGGGTTTGAACTGCTGACCTTGTGGTCTATCAGATGGATTAACAGAGTGGCTGCAAGAATGGGTTCAAATGATAGCAGTAGGCAGTGCTTTGTCCTGTTGTAAATGGATGGGGTCACTGAGTCAGGACTGACCCATGGACACCTAACAACGACAGCATTTGGAGAAGAGATACCACTGTGTTGCTCCCCCCACTACACTGCTTGACCACGTGAAGAGGCTGCTGTTGTTAAAACTGCCACCCTCCAGCAGACCCAGACTTATGTTGACCTCAAGCAAATGGACTGAGCTGCTGCCCACCCTGCACCCTCCCCACGACAGGTTGCAGGCTGGACCATTGTGATCCATAGGGATTTCATTGACTGACTTTTGGAAGTAGGTCACCAGGCTTTTCTTCCTAGTCCATCTTAGTCTGGAAGTTCCATTGAAACCTGTTCAACATCCTAGCAACACACAAGCCTCCACTGACAGACAGGCAGTAGCTGTACATGGCTTGGCCAGGAATAGAACTCAGATCTCAAGAATTCAGGGTAAGAATTTGTTCTGCCACTGAAATATCAAGGTCTGTTTTCCCCATATTACTGTGTAGCCACTCAAGTCTCCCAGTTGTCAGACATCAGGAAGAGGAACCCTTGGTATCCTGGAGCGGTGTGATGTTGAAACCTTGGAGCATGGTTTCGCCTCCCTTAGGCTGCAGGGACTTAGAGCTTAAGTGGGTGGAAATTTAGGGAAAAACCCAGCTGTTGCCAGCAAGATGGTTGTTTGCTTAGAAACTGCTGAGTATTTAAAATAAGTTTTATTTATGCACATTACAAAATAAAGAGTTTGGTGGTTCTGTTGGATAAGCACAGGATGTCAAACCACGAGGTCAGTGGTTTGAGCCCACCAGCTGCTCTGTGGGAGAAAGATGAGGCTTTCTGTTCCCACAAATATTTACAGCCTCGGAAACCTTGACAGGATCACTAAAAGTCGAAAGGTACTCGATGGCACTTAACAATAACAACTTGTATATTGTGTATCGGCGATCCCTGTTTTGCTTTGGATATTGGCATGCTAATGAGTTATTTATTAATAAGCACTGACAGTATAAATGTTTGCCTGGTAACAATGACCTGAAGGGTCCATGTTAAAGTGCTCAGCTGCTAACTGACAGTTCAATGGTTTGAATCCACAGAAGAAAGACCTGGTGATCTGCCCTTGTAGAGATTGTTGTGTGTGCTAATGAGTCAATTCAGACTCATTGTGACACTAGATGACAGAGTAGAACTGCCCCATTGGGGTGTCTTAGGCCATCACCTATGTGGGCAGATTGGATGGTCTTTTCTAGTTCAGAGCAATTGATGGGTTTGAACCGCCAACCTTTTGACTAGTAGTGGAATGCTCAAACATTGCACTACCAGAGCTACTAGGAAACTCCATGAGGACATTCTGTTCTGTCCTCTAGGGTCTCTTCATGAGTTGGAATCAATTCCATGGTACCCAACAAGAAAATCAATAGTTACCTGGGTGTTTAAATGCTCTTTGAAAGATACCTATCCTATATATGTTGTACATACCTCTGAATCTTTGACATATGGTAACTATAAAACAAAACTGGTGGTGTGATTGTGCACCGTGGAATCAGCTCTGACTCACAGTGACCCTGTAAAGGGTTTCTGAGGTTGTAAATCTTTACTGGAGCAGTGTCGGGGTCTGACCCCGACATAGTTGTCACGAGTTTTTGGTTCACGAGGAGGGGAGATCCAGCGGCGATAGGGATAGCGAAAGAATACACAGACAAACAGAAGAAGGGAGACAATGAGGCACCCCAAAGCCAGGGTGGATACATCACTGGTGGGCAGGCTTGGGACTACAGGCATCATGGCCTCTGCAGGCAGCGACTCACTGCCCTGCAATCTTTAATGGATGCCTTCCAACCCGTAACGCTCCGCAATCTTTACTCCATGCCTTCCAACCAGTAATGCACACCTGGGGAGGCTCGGGCCTCTGTTTTATTTAGGGGAGGAGTTTCACACCAAGCTGGGAGGGACTAAAACAGGATACAGCTAACATCAGTAATTTTCCAGACATTCAGGTAACTTTATATTGTACTTCACTGGTTCGAATCCCAGGCCAGCAATTTGGAGTCTCAGGCCCAATTAACATATCTATAGCCCCTGAGGTCAGTTGGGGGAAGTTGAGAGTTCTGCAGGAGACGCCCAGGTGAATGGGCTGCACCTGGAAAAGGGATTAGGGAGGATGGGTTCTTTGTCTATAGAACAAAGAACTGAGAAGTAGCTAAGATATTTTTAGTTAATCCTTTGGAGAAAGGTTTAACTTTGCAACCTTTAGTCTCGGCTTTAGGAAAATATCACATTTATCTGTGGATTTTCAAAGGCTCCAGTGTATTAATTTAATATATATATACCTGAAAATTAAGATGAAAGCAATTTTCCATTAACTGCCAGTGGCCTCATTTGTTACACTCAGCCCTAGAGGGCCTCGAACCTCTGACTAGTCTTACACGGTCTGCAACAGAGCAGAAAGCCTCTTCTTTCTCCCACGGAACAGCTGGTAGTTTCGAACTGCTGACCTTGAGGTTTGCAGTAAATAATTGTCAAAATTGGTAACATTTAGAAATATGTATTTTGGAACCTTATTATTGTGAGGTGCCATCAAGCCAGTTCTGACCTATAGTGACACTATATAGTACATCAGAATGAAACACCACCCAGTCCAGCACCATTCTCACAATTGCTACTTCTCTTGAGCCCATTGCTGGAACCTTGGACTCTGGAAATGTGTCATATCAGAAGTTTGTGGGTACCCTTCCTCCTGAGCTCCTGGGGACCAGCAACATGATGCTGATCAAATTAGAGCTGTATTTTTTAAATTATTGAATCCATTTTTTCTTATTGTCATTAACTAATGTGTGGTTTTTAATTTGATCATATTATTTTAACACGTGTCATTTATATTGCACTATTTAGCCTCATAAGTGAGGTTTCCTTGCTTTCATTTTCTCTTTGAGGTGTATAGAGTGCAGCTAATACTTAATTTTTATCAGTGGTTAGCAACATTTCAAAAACATATTTGTACATATGTTTTCTGTAACTATTCAGTGCAAAGGAGTCCTGGCTTTTGCTCTGGGCTGCTAACTGAAAGGTCAGAAGTTCAAATCTACCAGCCACTCTGTGGGAAAAAAGATGAGGCTTTCTGCTCCTGTACAGATATGCAGAGTTGGAACCGGCTCCACAGCCCACAGCATCACTACCACCACTCAATGCAAGAATAGCTCAGTAGCGTTGACTCTTTCTTTTCAAATGAGTAATTCATGCTTCTAGCCCACCCCAACTCAACTTTTTAGACCATGTTAGTATAGCCTTGGGTACATTGTAAGATACTTGTTTTTATTAATCTTCATATATTTGACATATGACATACATTTGACAATTCAGGCAGTCCTGTTGACTTGGGCATTCAATTAATTACCATATTTATGCCAGTTATTTAGACAGCTCTTTGGGGGGCAATGCAAACAGTGCCTTTTTGTTTTTTTACATTTAATGCAGTTTATATATTTTAGAAGAAGTTTCGATTCACAGAACATTGTGATGACAGCAGATGGAGTTTCAGTATACCCCACACCTAATGACTGAGATTCTTGTTAATCTCATTAGTATAATTTTTCATTGTTGGTGTTGTTAGGTGCTGCCATAGAAACCCTCTGCACAACAGAACAAAGCACTGCCAGTCCATTCCAACTGCGCCTTTAAAGCTCTCTGATCTTGTGACCTTGTTTTTAGCTCTAGGTTCTGGGTTACAAATTTGATTAAGGTTTTCAGGAGGCATGCCCTGGTAACAATTTTATGAAGCTTTACATGTCTCAAATCATCTTTCCTTGGTACAGGAGCAGCATCTGGAATGAGTCAAGAACTCTTGGGTCACAGACTCCCAGCTCAATTTGCTGAGGGCTTGACTGTCCTTTTCCTGTTTGTATCAGTAGAACTTGGGGTCTGCCTAATTTAGATTCTTTCTTTCTTTTTTTAAGTGACTAGTTATTATATCTTAGTTTTATAAATGTTAATGTGGTTAGAAAAATAAAATCTAACCATTTGTCACTTCAGCAATGGTCACGTGTATGTAAAATTGAGTGGTGTTGGTTATATTCACCATGTTGTACAGCTGTTACTATGATCTTTTTCCAAATTATTCCACCATTAACCAAGACTCAGTACCCCCAAAGCAATGGCTCCTTTGTTTCCCTGGTGACCACTAAAAAACTTTGGGCTCTAAATTTGTCACCATTTCCTCTGAGTGTGATCATACTATATTTGTCCTTTTCTATCTGACCTATTTCACTCCGCATCATGTTTTCATGGTTCGTGGTGTTGTAAGATGTACCGGGACTTCATTTCTCTTCTTGACTGTGGAACCACAAGGTTGGAGTCCTGTAGGATAAGCGTAGGACTGCAAGGTTGGTTTGAACCTTGATGGTTCAAATGTATGAGCTGCTCTTTGGAAGCCCTATACTGGGTTGCTATGAGTCAGAACCGACTCTACAGCACTTAACAACAACAGCTACAAGAAACACAAGGTTGGCGGCTCGAGCCTGCCAGCCACTCCTTAGGAGAAAGATGAGGCTTTCTGCTCCTGCAAACATTTACAGACTTGGAAACCCTCTGCACGGTCACTATGCACAGGAACAGACTGAACGGCACTTAGCAATAGCAGTACCACAACAATTAGGGCTTGTGCATCCATTCATCTGTTGATGGACATTTTGGTTGTCTTCACCTTTGGCTATTGTGAATAGCAATGTTGCCAACACTGGTGTACAGGTTATGTGTTATTTTGGACTTAGATTTTTGTGTTTTCTCTAATCTTGATGTAAAAATGGTCACAAAGACAAGCCTTCTGTGGTCTCGTCCATAATTTAGGGAAGTGAATCCTTTCGATTTATATCCTCAGATTCTCCCCCTGTTCCCCCCCACCCACCCCAATATAGGAAAATTGAATTGCTGGCTTACACATGCATCATCTTCTCTGAGATTCATCTCCTGCGTTTCTCCTCAGTATTACTGAGCTAACACAACCATCTCCATCACTGGTTCATTTCCATCCCCATTGTTACTTTTTGCTATTTAGTGCATCTGATGGAGATTTTAATTCTGATTGTGCTGCATGCATTTCTAGTCTCTGCCAACTCCTTTCTCATTTCTTTCTTTCTTTTTTTTTTTTTTCCCCCTCTGACCACTGTTTTTAATTTAGGAAATCAAGTTGAGCACACATGAAGCCTATAATACTGGGATATAGGAATCTTGAGTCCCCACGCGCATACACCAGAACTCCCTGTCCTCGTGAGGAATGGGAGTTTTCGGAACTAACTGAGGTTGGCGGAGGGAAGTGAGAGGGTGTGAGGAAGGTTTTTATGGAACAACAGAGCACAGACCCCACTGCGCTGCCTCCCTGGTGCACCGCTTAGCTAGTACTGGTACTTCGGTTGTGGCTGCCCCTGAAGCTGCTCTTTCTGCTTGTGCTGCTTCTTTTTCTTCTTCTGTTTGGAGACGCAGTTCAGAGCAGACTCACCATTTCTCGGGGCAGACACGACCATGGGCAGCCTGCCCGACTGAGTCAGATACTTGGTTTTCAGGTCATCCCGAAACAATGGCTGGGAGAGTAAATGGCGCAGCTCATTTTAGAAGATCTTCATCTGCTTTTGTCTTCGACGCTCTTATTGCTTGTCAGCTTTTTTTCCCTCCCTTATACATTCCTTCTTCAAGTTCAATCTCGAGGTTAGCTGTAACCTTCTCAATCCAGGAATTGTGCAGACAAGCCTGGAAGTTCTGGTACTCAGCTTTCTCTATTAGTTGGGCTAAACACATTCACTCCTTAACTGCATCCATGTACTTTGTCTCCACAAGGAACAGTGGGATGTCCTCATCTTTCTTGAGGGTTTTGTAAATCTTAAAGTTGATCAACTCCTCAGGCCCAATCAGCAGCAGGCTGAGGCCTTCATTGGTGGTTCAAGCAGTTCGACCACTTCTGTGGACATAAACCTTTGAGGTGTGAGGGGCCTAGTAATGAATGACATGCTGGATGTTAGTAATATCCAGACCCTGGGCTGCCACATCTCTTTCCAGGAGAACACAGTCTCGCAGATGGGCAAACTGCTCAAGGTTTCGCAGCCTCTGCTCTGGTGCATGCGGGCGTGTAGGGTCAGCGGCATGATGTCCAGGGCTTTGAGGAGCCCTGAGAGGCGTTTGATGCAGGAAATGCTGTTGGCAAACACTAAACTGTGCCCCGGATGCTGCATCAGGAAGTCGTACAGGTAGAGGTGTTTCTCCTCTGTCTCACAATGGATCTTGGTCTCCATCAGCGTCTCCACTGTGGCCTCACATCTTGTGAGGTCGATGATCTTGGGCCTGGCCCACAGGCCAATCTTCTGCATGAGGATGCCAAGCTTAGCAGTTTTGTCTATGTTCTTGGTGTGTTTCTTATGCAAGATTCGAGTAGGAGCTTGATGCACCAGGGTCAGGGTGGCAGAAAAAACAAGGGTCTGTCTCTCTGGGTTGTACTGAGACTCATTAAGCATCTCCATGAGCTGTGAGAGCTCAGCAAAGTGGCCCTTCTCAATCATCCGGTCAGCCTCATCCACCACCAGGCACCTCAGTTGCTGAAGGTTACTCAAATGAGGGTGCTTTTCCTTAATCAGCTCCCACACCCTGCCTGGAGTGGCGATCACCATCTCGGGTTGGCTGTTCAACATCCTCTGCTGTTTCTGTGCAGACATTCCACCAACCAAAATCACCATCTTAATTCCTATAAACCCGGCCAAAGCATCAATGTGCTGTTTGACCTGGATGGCCAGCTCTCGAGTGGGAGTCAGAACCAGTCCCAGTAGAGGACACTTTGTGTGCTCTTTACAGGTGGCAATTCTGCCATTTGCCTCTTTGTGGAACTTTACAGTCTGCTCTTCACTGAGGTTTTCCTCTTCATCCTCGTCCTGTTTGGAGACAGGCTTCTTGGTGAGGGAGGAAGGTCCTTCACCAGCATCATCATCACAGAAGAGTGCCACTTGGTCAGAGGCAGTAGGCTGCATCTTAGCTCTGGCTTTGTGGGGTGAGGCTCCAGCCTCAGCTCCAACTCCAGTGGACACTGCTTCACTCTCAACTCCAGTCTCATCAGGCAACATCCCAGACTCAGTTCCGGCCTTGCCTGGTGATCCAGTCTTGCTCTAGCCTCTCCAGGTGGCTTGCCAGCATTGCTTGGAGCCGGAGCAGATTTCCTCTTGTGCCACTCCAGCACTGTATGAATCATTGGAATGGCAAAGGCAAGGGTTTTCCCACTTCCTGTCTCAGTAGCCCCGAGAACATCCAGTTTGTCACGGATGGCGGGTACCACAGCCAGGGCTTGGACTGGTGTGGGTGCAGAAAAGCCTAGAAAGCTGAGTGCTCGGAGTACCAGCTTGGGCATTCCCAAGTGGACACGTCAGCCTACTGGTCATGCATTTCGGGCAACCACATCTTCACCTTCTTGGGTACCTTTGGAGTAGTACCCTGGGAAGGCTTGTTCTTTTTTTCCCCTTTATTATTATTATTATCATTTTTTTTTTCTTTTTTGTAACAGTGTGGGATGCCGTCTCCTCTACCTCTGGCTCAGGACAATGGGAGCTGCCTTCCTGAGGCCCTAGTTCAGCATCTTTGACCTCAAACTCTTTCTGGACACTGGTACCTCCAGCTTCCACATCTTTACTCGTTTTCAACCTAATCTTTTTTTGGGGGGGAGCTGGACTTTCCTTGCTTCTCTTCTTCTGAAACAGCCTGTGCCTTTGTCTTGGGCTCTTTTTTTGAGAAGAGGCTAGAGGTATTTTCAGCAGGGGAGACCAAGTGGTAATCTGTCAGTTCCTCAAAGTACACTAAGTCATCCATCTGTCCATCTGCAAACACGTTTGGGTCTGTCTTCACTTGTTTCCATTTTCCCACAACTTTGATTCCTTTTGTCTTCAATTTACCACAGCTTAGTGGCTTCGACCTTGATTTCATCTCCTTCAGCTTCATGGGTACGTGTGGAGACGCCACTGAAGATCCCTCAGACGTTCCAGCCATAGCCTCAGAAATAGCCGCGTCCAGTCCTCTACAGCAGCTTCAAGCCCAGTTCCCTTTCTCATTTCTTTCTGTATTTCTGCTTTTCCATTTCAACATCCAACACTTGCTTTATGAAGTTTTTTTTCATCAGTTTTATTAAGAACATCAAGCAGAGGCATTCTAAACACTTCTCTTTTTTCCTGTGATCAGTCTGTCTTCCATTGCACATCTAGGGCACATTTTGTGTTTGTGTGTATAAGCTATGGTCTTTTTAAAGACCCAGTAGTGGATTGTTGTTTCCTGTGAGGACTCCTTCACAAACAAATAGAAACACTTCCAGGCCAGTGTTTGCCAGATAACAAGGTGTACATCTTCTCTCACAGCCTTATAGATTACTTGTGTTCAGCCAGAATTCTCCCCTTGTGGATCTTCACTCTGGCCACATTTCTGGGGAAAGACGCGTGTTTATCTTGCACAGCTCTTCACAGAAAACAGAATCTTCTATTGCTCCCATTGCCTAGTCCCCTGAGTGAGAGAAACTGATGGTATTCTCGGAGCACTGACAGAGTTAATGGTTCTGCTACAAGCAGTCCACAAATACCTGTAGTTCACCGAATATGCTCTTCTCAATGCTCACATGGCAACTTGGAACAAATGGTCAGAGACACACCCCATTTTTGGTCCTATGGTGTTTGGGGGAGTTGTTTTCTTGTAAAGGCAATAGTTCAGAAAGTATTTTCAATCTAATATGCATGTGTAAGCTGAACAGTGAACAGTGTTGAAGATTGAAGAATGGTGTTGGAGGAGAATATTGAAAGAACCATAGACTTCCAGAAGAGCAAACAAATACGTGTTGCAAGATGTACAGCCAGAATGCTCCTTAAAAACCAGGATGGTGAGACTTTGTCTCCCTTACTTTTGCCATGTTGCCAGGAGGGATCAGTCTCTGGAGAAGGACATCATGCTTGGTAAAGTGGAGGGTAAGCAAAAAAGAGGAAGACCCTCAAGGAGATGGATTGAACGGTGGCAGCAACAATGGGCTCAAATACAGCTATGTTTGTGAGAATGGCACAGGACTGGGCAGAGTTTCATTCTCTTGTACATAGCAGCCAACTCAACAGCACCTAATAACATTTCAGAGAATGGGTTGGAAATTCTAAGGGATGTTGGTAGAAAATACAATGATTTAATTAGGCAACAGTTGCCACTAACATGGATTCAACTCATGGAGACCTCATGTATACAGAGCAGAACTGCTTTTGAAAGCCCCCCCCCCCCAAAAGATCTCCAGGCTTGTCTTCTGCAGCGCATCTGGGTGGGTTTGAACCACCAACTTTACATTTGTAGTTGAGCGCTTAACCATTTGTGCTGCCCTGTTAATAGGAAAAAAGGCACAGTGTTTAAACATGTTTGGAAGTGTTGGGTTCATCAAAGATCATTTGTTTTTTTTTTTTTCATTGCAGTGAATTTTTCTAGATCCTTTGGACTGTGGCTGGAAAAACCATGTTTCTGCAAGGAGAAACCCATCAGGAGGCACGGATTGGGGTGTCTCTCAGCTCTGTAGACAACAGTGCAGTTGGCATCTGGTGGCATTTTCACCTGCCCTCGGCTACTGCCAGGACGTTGTCCCTCATCTCTCTCCTCACTGTGCATCATTCATGTTTCCCTGCCTCCTGATCCCTCCTCACCAGGCATCATGGTGGCAGATACAATGACGGCAAGTTTCAGCGCTTCAGGGACTGTGACAGAAGTTCCTCAGGGTCAGGAGAGGAGGAGGAATGGAAATGTGGAACAGTTTCTTTCCCAAATTCCCAAGGAATGAGACTTATTGGTCTGGCTAAGTGCTTGGCAACTAACCGAAAGTTGGCTGTTTAAGTCCATTCAGAGACACCTCAGAAGAAAAGCCTGGTTATCTACTTCCAAAAGATGACAGCCATTGAAAAGCCTATGAACATCGTTCTACTCTGTATACATGAGGTCTCCATATGTCAGAATCAACTCTATTGACCATTGTGTATTTTCTTTTAAGTCTTTCTGACCTGATGTTGTTGCTAAGTGCTTTTGAGTTGGTTTTGACTCTTAACAACCCTGTGTAGGGTTTCTGAGGCTGTAAGTCTTTACAGGAGCAGAAAGCCTCATCATTCTTCTCACAGAGCACCCTTGCACTAAGATATGGCCAGTAGGTGGGGTCTTCAGAAGGAACAGACCAAGCTTAGGTCAGATGCTTGCTCCTGGACCAACCAAGGGTAGCCAAGAATGCAGCTTGCCCAGTTGAACAAAATGCCTGCTCTAAGAATAAACATGCTGAGGGGAGAAATGGAGAAAGGCAGTTCCCAGAGAGCTAGAGACAGGAGATCAAATGTGATGGCGGTTTCACAGAGGGGTAACGTTACATGCAGCTTTCCCCAGGCATAGCCCACCATAGGTGTTTATTTGGAAAAGCACCTGGAGAAGGAATACTGTCAGAAACACTAATTGGGAGGGGTGTCTTAAGGGCCATGGCGAGTTGGGGATGGTAGTGGGGTGGCTGTGTGGAAGAAGATGGACCCAAGCTGGCTAGAAGAGCAGATGCCTGCTGGTAGCGGGCAGAAGATGGCTCTTTACCTTCTGGGTGGTGTTTGATGTCTTGGTCTCTGAACTATGCGTTGTTCATAGAATCAATGCCAACCTTGTAGATACCTAACCTGGACTGGCCACTTGTGCTTCCAAAATGCCAACTACCTAGAAGATCTCCATTTGGAGACAAGTTTCCAGGACTTTCCTTCCTACATAAGGATTCATCTGCCCCATAGTTGCTCTTGGTGCTGGATTGTATCTTTGTCATTGGCCCAATAACTAGTAAAACCAATTTATAACCAGCAGACCCATCATGTAGATCTATGACTTGTTATTGTGAATTGGATGAAGGTTTACAGAGCAGATGTTTTCCATTCCACAATTCACACCTATTTTGTTTCATGTCTTTGATCTCAGTCTCCACAACGTGACACCACTTACCCCACTTCCTCTCTGTGGGCCTCGTTTCCATTCCTCCTTTTCTAACCCTTCCTGCCTTCTGCACTTTGTCCTGGAGCAAATGCTGCCCTTTTGATTTTCAAATGCTTGATTATTCTGAGGACTTCATAGCTCTCCAGTGTTATTGCACACTGTGTAGACCTGCTGTTGGCTGAAATTTGAGTCATGGTGTTAGTGAGATTTATCACAATAGCCTGCAGCTGCTCCAGCATCCTTTTGAATACAGCAAAGTAGAGGGTGCAGTTCAATTTGTGTGACTGAAGTGTAGGGCTTTCCACTCAACTGGGGTTCACGTGTGTCTGAACTAGGTTCCCAAGACCTGTGCACAGTCCTGTGCCATCCTCACAATCATTTATTAAAGCTTGAGCCCATTGCTGTCACCATCTTGTTGGGAGTCTCCCTTTTTTGTGCTGACCCTCCACTTTACCTAGCTTGGGATTAGTCCCTCCTGATAATTTGTCTGAAATTCCTCTATGATCTTCCTTATTCATTGTCCAGCTTTCACATGCATATGAAGCTACTGAAAATATCATGGCTTGGGTAGACATACCTTATTCCTCAAACTGACATCTCTGCTCTTGAACACGTTAAAGAGGTCTTGTGCAGCAGATTTGCTTAATGTTACATGTTTGTTTCTTGACTGCTGCTTCCATGAGTGTTGATGGTTGATCCTAGCAAAACAAAGTCTTTGACAACTTCAGTCTTTTCTCCATTTACCTTGACGTCGTTCATTGGTCCAGTTGTGATTTTTGTATTTTGTATTTTACAGCATCTAACATAGCATGAGTGTTCCTGACTGGTACAAATGGTTAACACGCTTGGCTGTGAACCAAAAGGTTGGAAGTTCAAGTCCATCCAAAGGTTGCTGAGAAGAAATGCCTTACACCCTAGTTTAGGAAACTCAGCCTCTGAAAACACTATTGAAACATGACTCTGATACACAAGGGGTCAACAAGAGTTTGAATCAAATCGATGGCAACTGGTTTTGGAAGGATCCTTGCAGATCCAACATTTCATGAGTGTGGGAATCCAGACAGCTCATGGATCTTGTCCAGTAAACTGGGAGCCAGAGGCTAGCATGAGTGCTGACAGCCCAGCCACTTCATCTGTGGCAGCAGGGAGACTCTTCAAAAGTCTCGGTGAGCCCTGTCATCTGACACGTGAAATACAGATGTATGCCTGTCACTTCTCTGTAGTTCTCAGGCCAGTTTTGGTGAAAAATGTGCAGGCTTTGAACACAGAAGGGACACTTTATCAGCTGTCAACAGCCGAACGTGGTAATGACCTGATTCATACCGACCCTTAGGCTTTGTCAGTCTCTGCTGCTTCTGCCTGACCTGGAAGATTGGCATCGCTGTCTTTTTGTTTGTCGAAGTGAGTGACAGTTTGTTGATTTGGGTATGCATGGACAGGTGCAGCTATCACAGAAGCCTTGTCAGTGGAAAGTACCAGATTCAGCCAGAGGAGGAGAACGGGGCATGTAGGGGGCTCTCCGTCATTAAAAAAACCACAAATGCCCAGTTACTATGGGGTCAACTCTGACTCAAGGTGGCCCTACGTGTATCAGAATAGAACTGCACCTCATAGCGTTTTAAACAGTTGAATTTTGTTGTTGTTGTTAAGTGTCATCGAGTCGGTTCTGACCCATAGTGACCCTGTACAGGGTTTCCGAGGCTGTAAATCTTAATGGGAGCAGAAAGCCTCGTCTTTCTCCTGCAGAGTGGCTGGTAGTTTCGAACTGCTGACATTAAGGTTCTCAGCCTGATTCGTAACCACTACACTACCAGAATTTTAGAGGGGGCCAAATTGCCAGGCCTTTCTTCCTTGGTACTTCTTGGGTAAACTCAAACCTCCAACTATTTAATTAGCTGCTGAGCACACTAACTGTTTACACCATCCAGACCCACTGACACCAAAAAAAAAAAAAAAAAAAAAAGACTTGCAAATTCAACCTCGTCAGCTTCCTTAAAACCACGTGATTGGTGATCATACTTTTTTATTTTTTGATGAAAACACACACAGCCACATGCCATTTCAGCAATTTCTCCATATATATCTCAGTGACAATGACAACATTCTTCAGGTTGTCCAAACATTCTCACTCCACTTCTCCAAATCATTCCATCACCATGGACACGGACTCACTGCCCCTAAAGCTTTTCACTTTGCCTTTCGAGTTGCCCTTGCCAATTCATCTCCCAGAGATAACTCTTTAAAGAATCCAGTACTCAACGCAGATGTACTCTAACTTATTTTTATACAATTAATGTGTGCATTCTACGTTTGTTTGCCAACTGTGCCCCTCTTCTATGAAGTATCTTTGCAAGCATGTTAAAATACATTTAAAATAAAAACTAAAAAAGCTCACTGTTGTTCTGACTCACAGATTATATGCATATTCTTTTCCTCTTATTTTTTACAAAATGCAAGAGAAAAAATAGCATAGCACACTTAGAAAAAGATCTAACTGGGGCAGGACTCAGTTGTCAAACTTAAAATGTGTGTGTTATTTACATAAAAATACAGTATTTACTCATAGAAACTATTTTTGTTTTTGTTATTCAAAGAACACTTTCAGGAGATCATTTCGGTTTAAGGGTTAACATTTAAAGGTTATCTCAGGGCAATTGTTTCGAAGGTTCTTTCAGCTCAGTGGCTCCAAAAACTCTGGATTCCACTGAGAATTTGAATTTCTGTTCTGCATTCCTTCCCCTTTTGTCAGGACTCTATTGTAGAATTGTTGCCAATGATATAACTTTCTGAATTCTGACATGCAAACAAAGGTGCAAGTCTAGAGCAGGAGTCTGTGTCTGCTCTTTCGGTTCTCTTCTTTCAGCTGGTCAAACTCACTCAGTAGAACAGGACTACTGAACAGTCAGTGTGGTCTCTGCATCTGGTCGTGAGGTCCACCAGGGAAAACGCAAAGATGGAGTTTGGACATCCAAGTTTAACTTCAAACTCGACCCCTAACTATTCAATGGTGGTGATGGTGGTTATGTACCGTGGAGTCAGTTCTGACTCATAGCGACCCTGCACAGGGTTTGCGAGGCTGTAAATCTTTACTGAAGCAGAAAGCCTCATCTTTTTTCTGCAGAACATTGTGGTTTGCTGCCTGACTCATAACCATTACACTACCAGAGCTCCAGCCAAGTCCCCTGGGCCAGAGGTTTCCACATCTGACTTATGAACCTTCCCCTCCCCCATCTTCCCATCACCCCTTATTCTCAAACGTGTCTGCACATTGGAATCACCAAATCAAACCCACTGCCATCATTGTTGGGAGCAGACAGCCTCATCTTCTCCCATGGAGCAACAGCTGGGTTTGAATCTCCAAACTTGTAGTTAGCAGTCTAGTCTACAGCAACATCAGGGCTCCTCAGAATCACTCTTGTTGTTGTTAGGTGCTGCCAAGTTGGTTCCAACCCATAGTGACCCTATGTCCCATAGAATGACTCACCTCTATCCTCACAATCACTGCTACCCTGGAGCCTAGTGCTGCTGCGTTTGCGCCAATCCATCTTATTTGGGGGTCTTCCTTCTTTTCCCTGACCCTCCATGTTACCGAGCATGATGTCCAAGAACTAGTCCCTGACTGATAATATGTCTGAAATATGAGAGACTAAGTCGGGTTATACTGGTGGTCTGCTTCAGAAAGGTCTCAGCATGCAAGCCTGTGGAACACATCTACTCTGCACATGTGAGGGCACCTGGAGTTGGGATTGACTGGATGGAAACTTCCAGAAGATTGTTGAGATGAGATGATGCAATCCATTGAAAACTGGCTGGCCCATTGATTGACACATTGTCAACATTTAAACAATGCCAGCTCCTGTGCCACTTCTTGCTCAGTACCCAGTCATAAGGCATGGAATCAACTGTGGGGGCCATCACCAACTAAGTTCATTTCACAAAAGAAAGAATAGACTATATGGAAATATACCAGAATAAATGATGCATGTTGTTAACTGCCATTCAGTCAGTTCCAACCCATAGCAACCCTGTGTGGGGTTTCCAAGGAGAAGCTGGTGAGTTTGAACTGCCTACTTTGTGGTTCAAACCATACTTGTGGTCTAGTGCTTTATCCCACTGCGTCACACCAGGACTTCATAGTGCTTTTCAAAGGCACTTTCTACCTATATACATGTAAAATTGATGGGTTAACTTAATGAACAAGTTCACATGTCAATGTGTGAACTTACACAAACCCCTCCAGTGAAAATTATGAAGTAGATCAACATGACTTTTGAATGAAGAACCACTGAAGAAATGACCAGCTTTCCTTTTATTTCTCTTCTTTATCACGGTTGTTGCTGTTAGGTGTGATCTATTGCTGGTCTTAAGTGCCATTGAGTCAGTTTTGACTCATAGAGACCTTGTGTAGGGTCTCCAAGGAGGGGCTGGTGGTTTTGAACCACCAACCTAGTGGTTAGCAGTTCAGTGCTTATCCTACAGCATTACACCAGGAGTTTAGATGCTACCTAGTCAGTCTCTCTGTTCAACAGAATGAAACACTGCTTAGTCCTGGACCATCCTCACTGGCATTTCCAAATTTTGAATACATTGTTGCAGCCACTGTATCAATCTGCCTTGTCTCCTCTTTTACACAGATTCTCATTTTTCACTTTATTTTATTAATGTTTTATTGTGAATTATATGATAGTTTACATGGGAGAACTTTAGTTTTACATTCATTCCATCGTATATCATCTCACTGCCATGGTTCCAATCCCCTCCATGCATCATCAACCACCCAAAGGGTATATCCCAGAAACCCACCCCCTACACTTCCCCCTCCTCCCCCCAGTTTTTGGCCCACAGTCCCTTTCCCTCTCTGGGTCCAAAGTCCCCAGTCGCTTCATCACTCCATGTCATCATCTCTGCTCTATCTCAGGCATATCTGTTTCTCTGGGTAGGGTCCCACTCTCGGCTCTTCTCTGTTGATGGTCCCAGAGGCCTCCGCTCCAATCCTGGAGAATTAATCACTCCCTTCCTTGTTACAAAACTTCTACCTTTGTATTTCTAACCCTCATAGTCCGGCCTGATAAGCATTATTCACTACAGTATCACGAGTTACCCATCTGTATCTCCTTTCATCAGCTCCGCCCAGACAGATTGAATAGTACTTACTGGAGATTCTGCCTTCCGCCATGCTCCCTAGCACCAGGCTCTCTCTTGAAAGCTTGTAAGCCAGTCACTTCTTGCCTTTGTAGTCCCCCCCCTCCCCATGTGAGCATCCAAAGTCCAAGCTGTCCTTCTCCATCCACTCTGTGTGTGTGTGTGTGTGTGTGAATGTTTCTTGCTGTGAGGATTTATTCCCTCTTTTGAGTTGCTACTTCATAGGTCAAGTTCATTAGACTCTTTTTTTTTTTTTTTTTTCTTTTCTTTCCCTTCTTCTTTCCTCTCCTGGTTGAGCTCCAATCATCCAGTCATCCGGTCCAGGTCACATGGGTATCATTTGCAAGTGTGGGCGCTCCTGTGCATATGTCCTCTCTTCCTGTCAGCAGGTAGCTCCACTCTCCTCTTGAGTCCTCCGTGGCCATGCCACTGACTCTGGGCCCAAGAGTCCCTAGGCCTCTTCACACTGCTTGCCAACCAGGTCCCCAACTGGGTCCACAGAAGTCCACTGAACATTGTAGGGCTTAGCTTGCCGCTTCATTGCTGCTTTTACCCCACCTCCCCCCATCGGTGATATGTGTGGTCACCAATCAGAGCGTGCATTTCCGTTGAGTCTTAGTCTTGGAAGGGGGTCTGCATTGAGAGGACCTGGCCACTTGCCTTGATGTTTTCTAGGGAAGCAATTTGTTTGTTTTTGTCCGATTTTGATTTTACCAAGTATAATGTCCTCCTGACTATGTGTCCAAAGTATAGGGGACGAAATCTCACCACCCTCTCGTCAAAGTAACTGTACTTCTTCCAACACAGATTGGTTTGTTCCTCATGGCATAGTCAATATTCTTCATCAACACCATCATTTGAATGCATCTTGTCATGATTCTGTCTGGTGAATTTCAACCAGCCTTCTATCTAATGCACACAGGCCTGAAGGCACAAAAAGGGAAAAAGCAATTTATTATGACATGAAAGCATAGCTTTTTGTGAAATGAAAAGGTTTTTACCTTTAGTTACATATTCCAGGTAGCTAAAGACTAAAGACTGTTTATCTTTAGTTACATATTCCAGGTTGCTCAGCTTCTGTAAAAAGTGAGCATTGTTAATCTGGAGGATTTCTTCCTTGGGCTATTTAATGAATTCTCGAGATCAGAATCAGGGCTATGGAAATTGTGACAGGGACATCTATTTGGCAAACTGGTGTCTGCATTTAATTATAAGATGATTGCATCAAATCAAACACCGGTTTCCAGAAGCCAGGTTCAGCTCTCCTGTTCTCTTAAACTACAGGAGGCCAGGAATCAGGCACATGGGTTTTCCACTGGAGACCTTCAGAAAATAGCAGAACCACTCTGGGTCTCATTTTCTTCTGGGGAAAAATCAGGGTATTGAATTATGTGGCCCTTGAAGTCTCCTCTAGTCCATAAGTCCGTGTTCCCATGATGCTGATTACAATGCAGATCCAGCCATGCATGCAAAGTGCTGAATAAGAAAATAATTGCTCACAGGTTGAACATTTCATCACTGTCAAGAGCCCAGAATTGCAGGAAGCGAGGCAGCAGTTTGCTCTCTCATTACAGGCTGCATGTAATTACACTTCCAATGACTTAATAAGAGAGCTTGGCTACTCTCCTTTGCAGGGCTCATCCTTGTCCTGTGTAGCTTCCAGAACGAAGGACTGCTTGCCATCCAACACAAATAGATCCAGCCCCTGTTTATCCGCCAACTCAGAGATACTCATCTTGTCTACCTGGCCTGCCCCTGTCCCCTTTGTGCTCCAAGTGAGTGGTAGCACAGCACTGATTGAATTTTTACACTCCCGTGAGGAATGCTCATCTCAAGATTTCAGAGTTAATAAAAGGGATGATTCATGAAGAACTGTAACCTTAAGTCCATCCCTACACAAATACAATATAGACACACACCCACCCTCGATCACTCAAATATATGTGGTGGTGGTGGTGTGCTGTGGAGTCGGTTCCGACTAATAGTGACCCTGCATAGGATTTCCGAGGTTGTAAGTCTTTATGGGAGCAGAAAGCCTCATCTTTCTCCCACAGAACGGCTGGTAGTTTCAAACTGCTGACCTTGAGGTTAGCAGCTCAACTCGTAACCGCTAAGCTACTAGAGCTCCTTCAAACATATGCAGTTGTTGTTAAATGCCATGGAGCGATTTCAAGTCATAGTGACCCTGTCTATGATTTCCGAGGAGTGGCTGGTGGGTTTGAACCACCTACCTTGTGGTTCAAACTGACCTTGTAGTCCAGTGCCTTATCCTACAGCACCACACCAGGACTCCCAGATATATACAAAAATATGTGTGTGTGTGTGTTTATTTTATGTGTTATAGTTGCTTTTGAGTATTCGACCTGTGGAGACCCTGTGCGTGTCAGAGCAGAACTGTACTCTATAGAGCCTTCAGTGGTTTGGTTTTCAGAAGTAGATCACCAGGCTTTTCTTCTGAGGTGCTTTTAGGTAGACTCAAATCACCAATCTTTTGGTTCACAGCTGAGTGTGTTAACCATTTGTACCACTCATGAACTCCTCACTCAAATATATATCTGGTAGCATAGTGGTTACAAATAGGGCTGTGAACTGCAAGGTCAGCAGTTTGAAACTACAAGCTGTTCCGCAGGAGAAAGATAAGGCGTTCTGCTCCTGTAAAGATTTACAGCCTCGGAAACCCTGTACAGGGCCATTATGAGTCGGAACTGAATCCATGGCACACAGCCACCACTATATATATATATACACACAAACACACACACACACATACACATATTGGAGCTATAGGGTAACCACTGAACTACTAACTGCAAGGTTGGCAGTTCAAACTAGTCACTCCTCAGAAACCCTATACAGGGTTACTATGAGTCAGAACCAACTCAACAACACTTAAAAACAACAACCTCACACATACGGCTCTATCCCCCCCAACCAAAACCCACTACCATCAAGCCAGTTCTGACTTACCGTGATCCTGTATAGGGTTTTTTTACAGGAGCAGAAAGCCTTGTATTTCTCCCTCGGGGTAGGTGATGGGTTTGAACTGCAGACTTTGTGGTTAGCAGCCCAGTGTTAATCTTATAGTGCTATCAGGGTTCCTTATATATGCGCACACATTTGTTGTTGCTGTTTTGAATTTCCTACACCAAAACTTTACTTGTTTTTGATACTAATGGTGTTGGAGTGGACATAAAATGGATCTGTTCTTTAAAGCCAGCCACTTGTGGTGCATTTTGTTATGACAGTACTAGGGAGCCAAGACATCCCCTTATCCTGAGCATCCTGCCTTCCCAAACAGTCTAATGAGGAATCCCAGGCACCCCATTGCTGGGATGGCTGCCTCCTTCCTCTTTATCCCAGGACAATTTTGTTGTGATTTTGCTGTGATTCATCAGGCCTGATGCAGGGCAGTGTGGGAAACTGTTCACTTCCACAGACGTTTTTAACTTCATCAACTCAAATCTCAGACTTGAGCAACCACTGAATCACAGGACAAACACAAGCATATTGGTATGAGAACTGTCAATCCAACATCTGAGATGGTTCATGCCCCAGCTTACCTCTCTCTTGAGTCTCTTAGACTCCCCTTTCCTGACTCTACTGCCCCTTCATCAACGACCATCTCTTCTCTTATGCCTCCCTGCCTGCAGGCACTTCTCTAGTGGCACCTGGATGGGCAGACATGTCCAGTGCATCCTTTCTGTGGCCTTTTCCAGGAGAATGTCAGCTCTTTCTGTGCCCATTTATGGGTCAGCCATGCACTGAGTGTCATCAGCTGCCAAGCCCGTCTTCCCTGCAGCGACAGGATTCCACGTGTCTCTGATGGTTGTTGCAATGCCACTTGGTTGTTTTGAGTGTCCGTGTTCCCATCTGCTGGTCAGGTTAGCTGTCTGGTGCCCTGAAGAATGCATTAAAACATAAACTGCTGGACCTCTGCTGAGCGTTTTGATTCAGCGAGGCTCGGAATCCTGATGGCGCAATGGTTAAGTGCTCTGCTGCTAACCGATGATTAGAACCAGCCCAGCGGCTCTGCTCCCAGAATGATGACAACTGAGAAAACCCTATGGCAGTTCTACCCTGTAACACATGGGGTAGCCTTTGAGTCCGAACCGACTTGATGAATCAGCTCCACAGTTCCTAATGACAACAGGGCTGGGGTAGACTATAGAAATCTGTCAGACTGACACTTAGGTTTTATGTCAACTTGATTGGGATTCCCAGTGGTTTGGCAGTGGAGATGTGGTTATCCCCATGGTGATGTCTAATACGGTGCAGTGAACTCTATGATGATTGGCTATGAACAGTGTTAGCTCTATGATGATTGGTTGTTAACAGCCAGTCAATTGAAACAATGTTTCCTTTGAGGTGTGGCCCTGCTTCCAATATGTTAGACACTCAAGAAAGCTTGCTGTTTTTGTTGTTTTTTCGGTGTCTGTGTCTGGCTTCTGGCTTGTGTTTCAACCTCCAGTTCTTTGGACTTGAGCCAGTGGCCTGCTCTATTACCTGCTGCTCCTGAGAGCCCTCAGCAACCTGCCTGCTGATTCTGGGTCACCCGACCTGGACTTGGGCCTCTCCCATAACTACAGTTGTGATCCATTTCCTTTGCAGTCCAGCACATTAACCCACAGCATCACACTGAGACATTCCATACACACATACTCATAAATATATGTGTGTGTGGTGCTGTAGTATAAGTATTAACCTCAAAGTTGGTTTGAACAGCAAGGTCAGCAGTCTTAACTCACCAGCCACTTCTAGGAAATACTATACTGGGTTGATATGAGTTGGAACTGGCTTGACAGCACTTAACAACAATATATGGAATTCTGGAGTGGCACTGTAGGATAAGCATTGGATTGCTAGCAACAAGGTCGGCATTTCAAACCCACCATCTGCTCCTTGCAAACCCTAAATAGGGTAGCTATGAGCTGGAACTGACTTGAAGCACATCACAGCAACACACACACACACACATGTATATATAATGGCATCCTGGTGTGGCACTGTAGGATAAGCACTCGACCTTAAAGTCAGCTTGTGACATTCCCTACTTCTTAACCGACAGGTTTTAAGTTTAGTGACCTGTGCCTTCTGACTCCTGGGTGGTGCAAACAGCATAGCTGAAAGGTTGCAGTTTCAAGGCAATTCAGAAACGCCTCTAAAGAAACACCTGGACAGGAGAAGTCACAACAGAACCAAATGAAATAAAAAATATGATAACAGAATACTACGAAGAGCTGTACTCCAACAAATTTGAAAATTTGGACGAGATGGATACATTCTAGAAAAACACAACATACCTAACCTTACTCGGACTGAAGAAGAAAATTTGAACAAACCCATAACAATAGAAGAAATTGACCAGGTTATCAAAAAATTCCCGACCAACTAAAGTCCAGGCCCAGATGGCTTTATGGCAAAGTTCTACCAAACATTCAGAGAACTGTCACAAATTCTACTCAAATTATTCCAGAAAATAGAAGAGTATGGAAAATTCCCTAATACTTTCTAAGAAGCAAGCATAATCCTCATACCAAAACCAGGGAATGACATCACTAAGAAAGAAAATTACAGACCAATATCCCTCATGAACATAGACGCAAAAATCCTCAACAAAATCCTAGCCAACAGAATCCAACAGCACATCAAATAAATAATACATCATGACCAAGTCGGTTTCATAAAAGGGATTCAAGGATGGTTCAACATTAGAAAAATGATCAATGTCATCCACCATTTAAACAAGAAAAAAGAGAAGAACCACATGATCATATCGATTGATGCAGAAAAGGCAGTCAACAAAATCCAACATCCATTCCTAATAAAAACACTCAACAAAGTAGGAATTGAAGGGAAATTCCTCAACATAATCAACAGCATATATTCAAAACCAAGAGCCTACATCACACTCAATGGAGAGAAACTGAAAGCCTTCCCCCTGTGAACAGGAACCAGATAAGGATGTGTTTTATCACCGCTCCTATTCAATACTGTGCTGGAAGTTTTAGCTGGAGCTATATAGCATGATAAAGAAATTAAAGGCATCCGAATTGGCAAAGAGGAAGTAAAACTCTCCCTATTTGCAGACAATATGATCCTATACATAGAAAACCCTAAAGACTCA
>NW_006408841.1:1704614-1706153 GCF_000296735.1 Chrysochloris asiatica
CATAACACGGGAAGACATATGCACACCAATGTTCATAGTTGCACTATTTACAATAGCAAAAAGATGGAGTCAGCCAAAGTGCCCATCAACTTAACAATGGATAAACAAACTGTGGTACATACACACAATGGAGTAATATGCTACCTTGAAAAATAACAAGGAAGCTGCATGCCACTTCCTAACATGGATGAACCTTAAGGACATTATGTTGAGTGAAATTAGTCAGTCACAAAAGGAAATATACTGCATAGGAACACTAATGCAAAAGACTAAGAAAAAGAACCCATACTAATCCACTAAAGTGGATTCTTAGTGTGTTGATAGGATGTAGGGGTAGGGATAGGAGTGGGAGGGGAAGGTGGAGCACAGGGCAGGGAATATACATAAGATAATTTGGGTATTGGGTAGGGGGGCAATATACAAGTAGGGAGAGGTGAATCAAAGAACAAAGCAGATGGAAGAACAATTAGACAGGTATGAATGGGCTAAATGAGACAGAGGTAAAAAATGATGTAGGCACAGCTTTGGAACAACAGGGCTCTGGAATGCAGAGACTGAGATATGGATAGAATGTGGAAAAGGAGGGGATAATGTTAAGATGCTTGGCTGTCTTTTGAATCATGGTTCTCCTTGCAATACATTATAAAACAGACACTGGAGGGGGAGAGAAAGGAATAACCAGAAATATCAACATGGAAAGCTTGTAAGCCCGTCTTTTGCCTAAAACTGATTGAATACCTAAAATGGGGCTACAATGTCCCCAGTGAAGAAGGTTTACTGAGGAGCCTCTGCATTACATGAGAGTATAGATGGAAGCCCAAACCACATCCAGACCTTCAGAGACGGGACATTTTTCCACTTGAAAGGACAAGCAGACCAGCGGGGAGCAGCTAGAAAACCAGAAGATACTTCTTGAAAGAAGGACCTACAGGAAAAATACAAAACAATAAGGGCAGTCCGACTGTTACCACAAGAACATACAAGTGGCTTGTCCAGGAGACATCAAGGCAAGTGGTTGGATCCTCTCAGTGCAAATTCTCTTCCAAGACTAAGATGCAAGGGAAATATATGCTTTGATTGACAACCACGCAAGTCACCCAGAAGGGGCAGTGACCGAAGAACATCAATGAAGTGGCAAGCTAAGCCCTACATTGTTCAGCAAACTACTATGAACCCAGGTGGAGATGTTGCCAGTAGCAAGGCAACATCTGGGCACTCATGGGCTCAGAGTCAATGACACAGCCACAGAGGTCTACAGTGGAGGGCAGGGTGGCCAGCTGATAAAAAGAGGCCGGACAGAAGAACACCCACACTTGCAGATGATACCCATTTGACCAGACTTCAAAGACTAGATAAGCAGAGCTCAACCCGAAGAAGAAAGAGGAGGACAAAAGCATCATGTGATACAATTTGATAAACATGACCTACACCTATGAACGCAGTAGCTCAAAAGAGGAAACAAATGCCTGATGAAAGAACTATTCCCACCCCCTCCACACAAAGGGTAGACAGGGATGGGCAACTTGGACATTGGCTACC
>NW_006408841.1:1706573-1708697 GCF_000296735.1 Chrysochloris asiatica
TGGTAACTATGCCAATGAAATGATAGATGATGGAATGAATGTAAAGCTAATGTTCTCCCATGTAGACTATCACACAATTCACAATAAAACATTTAAAAAAAAAGGATGTCAGAAGAGACACTGGAAAAAAAAAAAAAGTATTTTAAGTCCTTCTCACTTTCAGCAAGGAGAGTTGTATGAGTCTTCCTCCAATCCTGATGCCACATTCTTCATACAATCCACCATCTCAGATTATTTGTTCAGCATACAGACTGAATAAGTATGGTGAAAGACTACAACCCTGGCACACACCTTTTCTGATTTTAAACCATTCAGTATCCCCTTGTTCTTTTCGAATGATTGCCTTTTGGTTTAAGTATAGGTTGCTCATGAGCACAGTTACGTGTTCAGGAATACCCATTATTTGCGATGTTATCCATACCTTGTCATGATTTACACAGTCTAGAAACTTTGTATAGTCAATACAAATTTTTAGAAAAATTTAACTTACTCATAATAATATTCATACTGCCCAATATTTTCTGCCTTCCATTGGGTCACTTCTCTTAGGAATGGGCACAAATATAGAAATCTTCTAATCAATTGGGCCACTGGCTGTCTTCCAGATTTATTAGCATAGGTGAGTGAGTGCCTCCAGTGCTGCATCAGTTTTTTGAAACATTTCAATTTGCATTCCATCAATTCCTGGTGCCTTGTTCTTTGCCAGTGCCTTCAATGCACTTTGGATTTCTTCCTTCAATATCATTGGCTCTTGATCATATGTTACCTCTTGAAATGGTTGAACATCAAACATTTCTTTGTGGTACAGTGACTCTGTGTATCTTTCCATCTTCTTTTGATGCTTTCTGAATCATTCAGTATTTTACCCAGGTAATCATTCAGCATTTCAAGTCAAGGATTAATTTTTTTTCAATTCTTTTAGTTTGAGAAATGATGAGCATGTTCTTCCCTTTTGGTTTTCTACCTCCAAGTCTGTCAACATTTTGTTATAATACTTGACTACCCTTTGAAAATTTCTGTTAGTCTCTTTTACCTCCTCTTTTTTTTTTTTTTTTCATTTACTTTAACAGATCTACACAGGAGAGCAACTTTCAGAGCCTCTTCTGACATCTATTTTGATCTTTTTCTTCTTTCTTGTTTGTCTTCTTAATGACCTCATACTTTCTTCTCATATGATGTTCTTGGTGTCATCCCACAACTCTTTCATATGTCTTCTTGAGATGATGTCTAAATTCAGGTTCAAGGTCATATTTTGGCTCTTGTGGACTTGTTTCAATTTTCTTGATCTTCAGCTTGAACTTGCTTATGAACAATTGATGGTGTGGTCCACAGTCTGCCCAGCCATGTTTTGGCTGATGATATTGAGTTTTTTTTTTTTTTTTATGATATATAGTCTGTTCCCACAGATGTAGTCAGTTTGATTTCTGTGTATGCCATCTGGTGAAGTCCATGTGCATACTCACCTTTTATGTTGTTTAAAAATGGTATCTGCAACGACTAAGTCACTGGTCTTGCAAAATTTGTCCCCAGCACCATTTCTGTCATCAAGGCCTATTTTCCAACTACTGCTTCTTCCTCTGTTTCCAGTCTTCACATTCCAACACCTTAATTGCATGTTCAATTGGTTTCATACTGAAGAATTTGTTTAATTCTTCAATTTCATTATCTCTGGCTTCAGTGGTTGGTGCATAAATTTGAATATCAGTTGTATTAACTGGCCTTCCTTGTTGTTGTTGTTGTTAAGTACCATCAAGTTGGTTCTAACTCATAGCAACCCAGTATAGGGTTTCCGAGGAAGGGCTGATGTGCTTCAACCACTGACCTTGTGATTCAAAGCGTCTTTGCAGTCCATTAACCCACAACGCCACACCAGGGCATATGAATATATATTATCCTGTCAGAGAAAGCATTGTACTTCAAGACAGATCTTCAAATGCTCTTATTTTTAATGTTTTATTGTGAATTATATAATAGTTTACATGAGAGAACTTTAGTTTTACATCCATTCCATCATATATCATCTCATTGCCATGGTTCCAATCCCCTGCATGCATCATCATCCAACCAAAGGGTATATCCTAGAAGCCCACCCCTTACACTTAAACTTCCCACTCCTGCCCCCCC
>NW_006408841.1:1709519-1710225 GCF_000296735.1 Chrysochloris asiatica
CCAGGTCCCCAACTGGGTCCACAGAAGTCCACTGAACATTGTAGGACTTAGCTTGTTGCTTCATTGATGCTTTTACCCCATTTCCCCCCATCGATGATGTATGTGGTCACCAATCAGAGTGTGCATTTCCATTGAGTCTTAGTCTTGGAAGGGGGTTTGCGTTGAGAGGACCTGGCGACTTGTCTTGATGTTTCCTAGGGGAGCTATTTGTTTGTTCTTGTAGTAACAGTCCATCTGCCTCCATTTTTCCTGCAGGTCTTTCTTTCAGGAGTTATTTTTTATTCTTCTAGCCACTCCAGGCTGGTCTCCTCGTCCTGTCAAGTGGAGATTTCTCATCTCTGGAGATCTGGATGTGGTTCCAGTTTCTACCTATAGTTTTATGTATTGCACAGGCTCTGCAGGAAGCCTCATTCACTGGGTATGCTGTAGCCCAATTTTAGGTATTTCAATCAGTCATAGGCAGAAGACGGACTTACAAACCTTCTAGTGTGATGTTTCTGACTACTCCTTTCTCTCCCTCTCCAGTGTCTACTCTGTATTATAATGCAAAGGAAACAAAGATTAAACAAACAAACAAACAAAGTCAAGCATCTTAAGCTAATTCCCCCGCCCCCCATTCCAGCCATGACCATGACTCAATCCCTGTATCTCAGAGCCCTGCAGTTCCAAGGCTGTGCATATATCGTCCTTTATCTCTGTCCCATTT
>NW_006408841.1:1721703-1736357 GCF_000296735.1 Chrysochloris asiatica
TCTGTCCATTTAGTGCAGTCTATTTTATCCTGTAATCTACCTGACCTTCTCATTGTCTGGATCTCTGTTCCTATGTATTCACCTTCTTTTGCATTAGACTTGTTTTAGTCATAGACTGCCCTCCCAGAGTCTCTTAGTTTGTTCTTATTTATAGTTTTGTTTTGTTAACATTTCTTCTTTCTGTTGACTTAATTCAGGAGGTGGTGCCACATATGTCAATCTCTGGTTGTTGTCTATTCTTGTTGGTTCTCGGTCCACAGAACTCTCTTTAGGATGTTTTGTAGCACAGGGTTGGCTTTGGTGAAGTCCCATAGGTTCTGTTTATCTTGGAATGTTTTGATTACACCCTCATATTTGATTGATAGCTTTTCTGAATAAAGGATTCTTGGTTGGCAAGTTTTTTTCTTGCAGGGTTTTATAGATGTCTCCCCATTGCCTTCTCACTTGCATGGTTCCTGCTGAGAGTTCTGAGCTTAGTCTGACTTGTTTGCCCTTGTATGTGACTCCTCTCTTTTCTCTTGCTGCTTTCAGGAGCGTCTCCTTGTCTTTGAGTTTGGCGAGCTTGACTATGATATGTCTTAGTGATTTTCTTTTGGGGTCCACCCTTCCTGGAATTCGTTGGGTGTCTTTTATGATTATTTTTTCGCTTTTGAGAATGTTAGAGAAATTTTCTTCCAGTAGTTCTTCAACTATTTCCTCTGTGGACTTGTGTGACTCATTTTGTTCAGGAATGGCAATAATTCTTAGGTTATTCCTCTTCATGTTGTCCAACATGAATCTTAGACCTTCCTCTGAATTTTTTACCCTTTTTTGGGTTTGCTCTTCTATCTTAGTGGTATTGAGAGACTTGTCTTCCAGCTAACTGATTTTTCCTTCCATCTCATCTATTCTACTCCTCTGCCCTTTCAAAGAATTTTCTATTTCTGCCATTTTGTTGTTGATTGCTTGGACCTCTTTCTATAGGTTTTGGAATGTTACCAATGCTGTATCTATCTTGTTTGATTGCTCCTGTAGCACTTTTCTGTATTCTTTATTTTTCTCAACTCCATTGTAAAGTGTTTTGAAACATTTTATAATTATTTTTCTGATTTCTTTCTCAGGTATTTCCAAGGCCTGCCCTCCTTCCAGCATGGAGAGAAGGTCTACTTCTGGTTCACTTGTCTCAGATATTTTATCTTTTTTTCTGGACATGTGCCGATATGGTCATCTGCTTTTGCTTCTTAGACATGTTTAATGTTTGTCTGTGGCCCTAATAATTAATTATGTACTTTGGTAATTTTTTTTATGTTTTCTGATTGCCTCCAGGAAGATGTGATCAGGATGTGGTCTTCCCTTTTCACTCTTATTATTGCTTAACTCAGAATAGCTCTTACACATGTTGTCTGTTTCCCTGGTTTATGGCAGCTGGTATTGGTTCTTGCCTGGGTTTTGGTGTTTTATAAAGTGTTATTGCAGCTTGGCTATTTGGCAGCAGTTTCTGACTCTTTTTGTGTAATGTAGGGGGACAAAGAGTCCTCCAATAGCAGAAGGGAGGCTATGTGACAGCCCAACAACACCAGTCAGGTAGAAAACAAAGCCAAAATCAAAATCAAAAACAAAAGCCCAGTTCTCCGATAACAGAAGTGAGGCTATGTGACAGCAAAGCAACACCAGTCAGGTAGAAAACAAAACCAAAAGCAAAATCAAAAACAAAAGCAATAATGAGATAAAATCAAAGCAAGACAAAAAAAATAGAAGAATTCAGCATCAGATAAAACAATGATATTAATTAAGACAATCTCTAGTCACAAACCCACACATGAAAAGGAAAAAAAAAAAAAAGTACCATGTATAGGGTTTCTAAGGAGATGCTGGTGGATGCGAACCACTGACCTTGCAGTTCAAAAGACTCTGCAGTCTTGTCCCTTAAGCCGCAGAGCCACAGCAGGACTGCCTTGTTGTTGGTGGTAAAATCCCACCTCCAAGAGTCTCCGTTTGTGCTGGCTTGTGCATTGATGGGCGGGCCTGAGCCTTTGAGGTTGGGCAGAGGGCTAGCCTAGGCAGAGGGGGTGGAGGGCGGGATTAGTGGCTGTAGGTAGATGGCGTCCCTGTCTGACGATATCAAAAAATGCCTCTCTCTGTCTCCCTGAGCTGTGGGCACCCGGCCTGACAATGCCTCCCATGGCAATGAGGCCCCCTCACCTCACGAAGGACAGTGCTAGTTCCTTTGTCCTCGCTGGGTCTCTGGGCACGCCCACCCTCCGAATGGGTCCGCTCAAGCACCTCCCACAGTCCCATGGGAGCTGAGCACAGGTGAGTGCAGGCAGGCGAAAGCCCAAAATGCCCACAACTCTCCAGTAGCTCGACCCTTCAAAAAAGAAAGTCCACAGTATTGGAGGCTAAAGTCTTACGTTTGCCCAAAGGCTGTCTGTCTAACCTGTGGGGGCCTCCTCTGTGTGATACCACCCGCCCTTCCCCAGAGCCTGCGCACCTGTGCTGCCCGGTCAGGGAAGTTCCGGAAATCTCTCCCAAATGTTCTTTATGATGAATGTGACACAATTCCTGTTCTATTTGTCATTCTTGACATAGTTATCAATCATATCACAGTGATACTTGAGACTTAAAACTTTATGTCCTTGTACACCATAACTGTGTGACTCGTCTCTCTTTTTTTGAAGCATTTTATTCTGAATTGAGTGAAGGTTTACAGAGCAAATCATCAGCTTTGCATCTAGCAAATCACACACTTTGTTTCATCTCAGTGATTGCAATTCCCACCATCCAACAACAGTTATCCCACTTCCTCCCTGTGATTCTTACTCCCATTCTACCCACCTTTCCTGCTCTTCTGAACTTTGTCCCAGGTAAATGTTACTGTTTTGATCTTGAATGATTGACCTTTCCACAGTGAACATAAGTCACTACTGTTGGTGCTTCATTCCTCCCCCACCATATACAAATTCACTACTTGTCTGAAAATAGGGCCACAACCATGAATTCTGTTCCAGACCAGACGGTTGGCTGAAAGCCATAATCTTAAGTTCCTCCAGTCTTATTTTGACCAATAAGCTGGTCCTTTTTATGATTCTGTGTTTTGCTCCACATCATTTCCCATCTTATCAGGGACCTTCTAATGTGATCCCTTGTAAAGCAGTAGGTAGTGGTAACCTGCACCATCTAGTTCTTTTGGTTTCAAGGTCATGGAGACTGGTATCGTGTAACTCTTCCTAAGTATGCTTGGACTTTCTTACACAGGATCCAACAATTTAAGTAATAAAAAGGCCTTATTGAGTCACACACACAAAAAAAGACCTGGAAATCTACTTTCAATCATCCACTAAGAACCCTGTGGGGGCACAGTTCTCCTCTGACACATGGAGGGGTCATGAGTAGAATCTACTTCTGAAAAAATCATCCACTGAGAACCCTGAGGAACACAGTTCTCCTTTGACAGACATGGGGGCATCATGAGTGGAATCTACTTATGAAAACTCATTCACTGAGAACCCTGTGGAGCAAAGTTCTTCTCTAACACACGGAGCAGTCATGAGTGGAATCTACTTCTGAAAAATCATCCACTGAGAACCCTGAGGAGCACAGTTCTACTCTGATACACACGAGGCACCGTGAGTGGAATATATTTATGAAAAACCATCACTGAGAGCCCTGTGGGGCACAGTTGTATGCTGACACACATGGAGGGGTCATGAGTGGAATCTACTTCTGAAAAATCACCCACTGAAAACCCTGTGGAGCACAGTTCTTCTCTGACACACACGGAGTTGTAATGAGTTGGAACTGACTTAGTGGAAACTGGTGAATGCCAGTGGGGAAGTTCGCCGTAACTTTTCCAATCTTGATTCTGAGCACTGTCTCTCCACTCACGTTTGGTCAGTTGCTGATCTGTCTGTTCCCCTTCCATCTTGAATCCTGCTGTGTGAGGATTTCAGTTTTAATCATCATTATCTCCATAGACTTGAGCCCATCGGTGTCATTCATTCCTGGGTATTCAGTTGCAAGATATGCTAGGACTTCTTGTTCTGAGGAAGAATCTTGGGTGCTAGGCAGGCTTATTGTTAGTAAGTGTCATCAAGTTGGTTTCAACTCATAGCAACCCTGTATAGGGGTTCCAAAGAGCAGCTGGTGGCTCTGAACCAACCTTTTGGGGAGCAGACCAGTGTTTATCCAATATCAGGGTTTTGTTGTTATTGTTAAGTGCCATCAAGTTGGTTTCAACTCATAGCAACCCTGTATAGGGGTTCCAAAGAGCAGCTGGTGGCTCTGAACCAACCTTTTGGGGAGCAGACCAGTGTTTATCCAATATCAGGGTTTTGTTGTTATTGTTAAGTGCCATCAAGTTGGTTTCAACTCATCGTGAGCCTGTGTAGGGTTTCCGAGTAGTGGCTCGTGGGTTTGAACTGCTGACCTTGTGGCTAGCAGTCAGCACCATACCAGGATTCCTTTAGCAGGGTTGTTGTTATTGTTGTTGAAAAAGGTCTTCAGGTTGTTTCTGACTCATAGAAACTAGTATAGAATTTCCTAGGAGTGGCTGGTGAGTTTGAACTGCTGAACTTGTGGTTCAAGTCAATCTTGTGGTCTAGTGCTTTATATCACAGTGCCACTAGGGTAGGGGCTAGGAAAATAACTTGGCTGTGGGGATGAGCTCCACCTGAAGTGGTCAGAAGGCTTTGTGCACAGTGCTGTTAGGCAACCCTCGGCTGATATAGGGACAGGGGAAAGCAGTTGACTGCGAGAAGTAAATGGGGATGTAGGGTGAAGCTCCCCCCGCCCCAGTGGAAAGAGCTGGTCATCAAATACGAGTCTAAGGCACCCAGCTGAGCCCAGTCTAACCCTAACCCTTCCCCATGTAGCAATCTAGGCAATCAGTCAGAGCTGGACCTCTCAATGAAATCTGCTGTGATCTAGGCAATCAGTCAGAGCTGGACCACTCAATGAAATCAGCTGTGATAGTTGGTCTGAAGAATGACTCTCAGTTGGGAAAGTTTTTGTGCTGGGAACAGTGAGCAGGTTGAGCATATCTGAGGGACTGGGAATATTTACAGGAGTCCAGGTGTGGCACTGTGAGATAAAGTACTAGACCACAAAGTGGGTTTGAATTTCCCCATTGAGCAGACTTTGCACTCTTGTCAAAAAATCACGTGAACAAAGACGTGTGTGTTTACTTCTGGATTCTGGATTCAGATCCATCACTTGATGTGTCTTTTGTTACACCACTTCTAGGCTGTTCTTATTAATTGTACATTGCTGTTTGAAGCTGTGGAGTCAGTTCCAACTCATGGCTATTTTATGCACAACAGACAGAAACACAATCGGGTCCTGCACCATCCTCACAATCGTTGTTACGCTTGAACCCATTGCTGCTGCCACTCTGCCAATCCATCTCTTTGGAGGTTTTTCTTTTTCTGCTGACCCTTCAATGTCCCTAACATGATGTCCTTCTCCAGGGACTGGTCCCTCCTGATTACATGCCTGTATTACATGAGAACCAACTACACAGCACACCACCACCATCACCACATAACTATACCACCACATGTCTGTCAGTTTGTTGTACTGTGGTGGCTTGCATATTGCTGGGATGCTGAAAGCTATGCCAGTTATTTTAAATACCAGCAGGGTCACCCATGGTGAACAGGTTTCAGCTGAGTTTGCAGACTTAGACAAGGAAGAAGGAGAGACTGACCACTTCTGAATGGTCAGTCACAGAAAACCCTGCATAGGGATTCCGAGGCTGTAAATCTTAACAGGAGAGCAGAAAACCTCATCTTTTTCCTGCAGAATGGCTGGTAGTTTCAAACAGCTGAGTTTGAGATTAGCAGCCTGACTCATAACCACTATACTACCAGAGTGCCTTTGTAGTTGTATGTTTTAAAATAAGGACATAAAGGTCCTCTTACTTTGTTTTCCCTTTTCAAAATTGTTTAAACTATTTCAGGCCTCTTACCATTCCATATAAAATTGAGGATTTACATTTCTATTTCTGAAAGGATGGTGGTTAGAATTTTGATGGGAATTGTTCTGAATCTATAGATTACTTTGGGTAGGACTGACACCTAACAATGTTAAGTCTTCCAATCCATGAACTTAGAAAATATTTCTATTTAGTCTTCTTTAATCTCCTTCAGCAGTGTTTGATAATTCCCTTGTATCAACCCTTTAATTTCCTGGTTAGATTTATTCCTCTTTTTGTTGTTAAAGTGCTGTCAAGTCAGTTCTGACTTATAGTGTCCCTGTATCAGGTATCTGAAGAGTGGCTAGTGAGTTTGAACTGCCAGCCTTAAAGTTCAAACAGACCTCGAAGTCCAGTGCTTATCCTACAGCACCAAAGACTCCATTCTGACTCACATTATTGTTGTTGGGTGCCATCGAGTCGGTTCCAACTCATAGTGACCCTGTGTAAGTTTCCAAGGAGCAGCTGGTGAGTTTGAAATTCCAACCTTGCAGTTCAAACAGTACTTTTCCTACAGCACCAGCCCAGAAGAAAACTGCTAGAGCTACTAGAAGATTTTGGCAAAGTTCCAGGGTACAAGATCAACAAACAAAAATTAGTTTGGTTTCTATAAAGCAGCAATGAGAAACCTGAAAGGGAAATTAGGAAACTTTTCATTCTATTTATAATAGCAGCTCTAGCATAATTTTTTAATATTCTTTGGGAATTTCTATGTATAAGTTATATTACTTGTGAATAGAGGTCATTTTACTTATCTTCCAATCTGGATACCATTTATCATTGTTTTTTATTGCCTTATTAGTCTGGTAATACAACATTGAATAGAGTTAATTAGTGTGGGCACCCTTATCTTGTTTACAATTGTAAGGGGCAAGCTCTCAATCTTTTCTCATTATGCATAAGGTTCACTATTGGTTTTTCATATACGCCCTGATTCATATTGAGAAATTTCCCTTTTACTCTAATATTCTTTAGGGTTTTCATCAAGAAGGGGTGTTGGAGTTGATCAAGTGATTTTTCTGCATCATGCCATTTTCTTCCTTTGTTCTACTGATGTGGTGTAATTGTCTAATGTTGAGCCATCCCCACATTCCTGCAATAAATCCTACTTAATTCATGTTGTTTTTGTTAAGTGCCATTGAGTTGGTTCTGACCCATAGCAACCCTGTATAGGGTTTCCAAGGAGCGACTGGTGAGCTTGAACCACCAACCTTGTAGTTGAAACAGCTTTGCAGTCTGGTGCATTAACCGACAGCGCCACACCAGGACCCAGTTATGGTGTTGTTGTTGTTATGTGCCATGGAGTGGGTTCCAACTCATAGCGACCCTGCATTAGGTTTCTGAGGCTGTAAATCTTTACAGGAGCAGAAAGCCTCGTCTGTCTCCTGTGGAATAGCTGGTAGTTTCGAACTGCTGACCGTGAGACTAACAGTCCGATTCATAACCACTATGCTACCAGAGCTCCTTAGTCTGTGACCTTTAATATGCTGTTAGATTTTCACTAATATTTTGTTGAGAACTTTTGCATCTATATTCATAAGATGTAGTTTTCTTTTCTTCTGGTATTTTTGCTTAGTTTGGGTATTAGAGTTAAGTTGTGTCATAGAATGAATTAGGTAGTGTTTCTTCTCTATAATTCGAAAGAGTACTGCGAAACACTAGGTCAACGGTTCAAACCCACCAGCTGCTCCTTGGAAACCCTATACAGGGTTGCTATGAATCTAAACTGACTCGATTGCAGTTAATAACAACAAACAATAGTATTGGTATCAATTCATCTCTAAACTTTTGGAAAAGTTCCCATTGAAACCATCTGGTCCAGGTCTTTTGCGTGTGCATGCGCACGCGTGTGTGTGGTGGTGGTGAGGGGGGGGGGGTTTGTTCACTAATTTGATCTCTTCATTTGTTATGGTTTTGTTGCAGCTTTGCTTTCTATTTTCCACTTGAGTTAGTTTTGGTAGGTTGTGTGCTTTTAAGAATTTTTCCATATTGTCTAAGTTATCCAGTTTGTTGTCATACGGCTGGCTGTAATATTCTGCCACAATTCTTATTACTTCCATTTGGGTCAGTTGTAATGTTTCCTCTTTTTTATTTTGGTTATTTTTATTTGCATATTTTCTCTTCTTTTAGCATATTAGCTAAAGGTTTGTCAATCGTATTGCTCTTTTCAATGAAACAACTTTGGTTTTTATTGATTCTCTGTATTGTTTTCTGCTCTAGGTTTTATTTCTTTCGGCTCTGATCCTTAGTATTTCCTTTCTTCTGGTCAATTTGCACTTATTTTGTTCTTTTCACTCTAGTTTGGGAATTACTGAGTTAGGCTGTTCTTTTTAGATCTTTCCTTTGTTTTTTTAATGTCATTTATTAGTATAGATTTCCCTCTGAGTGTAATGTGCCCTGCATCTCATATGTTTTAGAATGTTGTGCTTTCATTTTTATTTGACTCTAAACATTGGCGATTTCTCTTTTTAGTTCTTCCTTGACCCACTGGTAGTTTAATAATGTGTTGTTAAATTTCCACATGTTTGTGTATGTTCTAGATTTTTTTTTTTCTAGTTCCATTCTATTGTGGCCTGTGAAAATACTTTGTGTGATTTCAGTCTTTTAATGTTCATCTGGTAGCGTAGTGGTTACGAATTGGGCTGTGAACCGTAAGGTCAGCAGTTCAAAACTACCAGTGGTTCCGTGGGAGAAAGATGAGGCATTCTGCTCCCGTAAAGATTTACAGCCTCAGAAACCCTGTGCAGGGTCGCTATGAGTCGGAACTGACTCCATAGCACTTAACAACAACAACAAATGTTCATCAAGACTTGCTTTGTGATGACCTAAAATGTGTTCTGTTCTGGATAATGGACCCTGTGCACAGCAATAGAATGTATATTGTGCTGTTTGGGGGTGAAGTGATCTATATGTATCTGTTAAATCTAGTTAGTTTATAATGTCATTTAGGCCCTGTTTCCTTGTTCTTATTTCTTGATGTGCTCTCCAACACTGAAAGAGGTGTATTGAAGTCTCCAATTATTACCGTAGTACTATTTCTTCCTTCAACTCTATCTGTATATCTTTAGGTGCCCCAATGTTGGGTGCATGTACTTTTATGATTGCTAAATCTTGATGAATTGATCCTTTTTAATCAGTAGATAGTGTTCCAACTGTATCTCTTCTGTTATTTTGCTTTAAAGTCTACATTACCAATGTTAAGATTGCACTCTGGCTCTCTTTTGATTATTATTTGCATGGATTTTTTTTTTTTTTTACTCTATCACTTTCAGTCTATTCTTGTGTCTCTTATAATCAGCATACAGTTGGCTCATGTTTAAATTTTAAAATTCACCGCCTGCACTAGTTTCTGCAAGAAACTCTTACGTGGGCAGAGTTTTTGGCCTTTCCTTGCCATTTCTTCCCCCCTTTCTGTGATATCACCTTCTCCCTTCCTGATTTAATTAGAATTGAAAAGCTCCAGATCTTGTTTTTCAACATTCAGTCTCTCCCAAATACAGCAGAGAACATGCTGTGCTCAGCCTGTACACTAGTGGGCACTGCCACTCACATGCAATATTGTGTACTAATCCATCTGTCCACTAAGGGCTGCAGTTCCCTCTCTCAAGTTATCACTGCTTTCCTCTGTTTCTACAGTTAGGTTTTTAATCAGGAAACTCACACCCTGTGAACTCCCTTCAAGACTAGGTGTTGCTACCTCCCCGGCAATTTTGCCTAAGGCTTCCATCTCTTTTCTGTGGGGGCTGCTTATATCTGAACTTATATCAGGAGAAAAACAAGGAGACTGGCTGGTCCTTCCCAGAAGGCCCCAAAAGATCTGTCTTGTTGGTTTCAGAGTCACATTGGTCCTGTGATGATTGGAGGACAGTCTCCACTTAGGTGACCCTCCTCCTGTCTCCACTGCAGGAAGCCTTCTGTAGGAGTTTAGACATTGGACAGTTACCAGTTCGGGGAGGGTTTATCACATTCCAAACTGACCCCCAGGGAGGTCTGCCTCATTTCTTTCAGAGCCCGTTTCCTTGTGTGTTGGCTGTGGGTGTTGCCGCCACTCAAGATGCCAGTTTCTTAGCCCACAGCTGCTTCACTCAGCAGTACTCAGTGCCGACTGGAGTACTGGTGAGTAGACAGGACCTCAGTGATCCCTGGGAAAGTCTGTCCTGATGGTTTCCAAGGCCGAGTTATGGGATGGACAGGGAGGCATGGGGAGTGCTGACTATGGGAACAGATTTCGCTGCAGGATCCTTTGGTTGCTATTCACAGCAGCCTGGCAGGTGACAGTGATGTCTAGGGGAGCTGTCATCCTGTAAGCGGACCTCCAGGGAAGCTGCCTTGTTGCAATCAGAGCCCTCGCTGGAATATGTTAGCTCTGGGTAAAAGTGTGTGCATCTTAGCCCATAGCACCCTCAGCACTGACAAAAAGGGAGAGCAGACAGACCTGACTTAAATTCCCAGGAGGTCTGTTTTGTTGCTTTTTGAGGCCTGAGCTGTGGGAGGTGCGCAGAGACCGAGTGTTCAGGCTAGGAGAACAGATTCCACGTCACAGGCTTATGCAGTGCAAATATGAAGCACCAAACTGTTCATCCCATGATGCTCTATGCTTCTTTAATGGTCTCAGTAATCCATGGCAATGGCCACTCACAACTCAGACACTAGGCTAACAGTTATGGGGTTTATTAGGGAAGTTAACAAATTAGAATATAGCATGAAGTCCTGGTGTTAGTGCTGTGGGCTAATGCACTGGACTTTAAGGTGGGTTTGAACTGCAAAGAAGGCAGTTCAAGCTCACCAGCCACTCCTCGGAAACCCTATACAGGGTTGCTGGGAGTCAGAATGACTCAACAGCACTCAACAACAGGAGTCTTGGTGTGACGCTGTGGATTAATGCTCTGGACTGTAATGCCTGTATGAACTGCAAGGTTGGCAGTTCAAGCTCACCAGCTGCTCCGTGGAAACCCTATACGGGTTCGATATGGGTCAGAACTGACTCTGTGGCACCTAACAATAACAACAACACAGTATGAGATGATGTTCAGGGCACAGTCGTTGCACTCAGCTGCTGATAAATGCCCTCAGTACATACCACTCCACCATAAGCCTCAGCCACAAGGCACTCGGCTCAAGATCTGTGGGCCAGCAAACCTAATTCCCCCATTAAAATGTCTGGAGGTGTCCCCACTGTACAAGCAAGCTTTCTGCCCAAAGTCACTCAGCTTTACTTGTTCCATAGACTGGGAAGTCCATTGCTTTGTCTCCTGCTCTGCTGCTTGGTTTTGCTGCTGGCCACTCCTCCGGTGTCATGGCTCTTTGTTCCTGGGTACAAGGATGCACAGGAATCTTGGGGTCCAAAGGACATGCTCCACACCTGGTTCTTCTTGCATATTAATGAGATCCCAAATTTTGCAACTGAGATGGCTCATTGTAAACCCGAGGTAGAGTTCCAAGTGTTGTTTTTTAGTTGTTAATGTTTTATTGTGAATTATGTGATAGTTTACATGGGAGAACATTAGCTTTATATTCATCTTATTGTATACTGTTTCATTCCCATGGTTACAATCTCCTCTATGCATCATCAACCAACCAAACGGTATACCCTGCAAGCTTGCCCCCCCGCCCCATTCATCAGCACACAGCCCCTCTCCCTCTCTGGGTCTAACACCCCAGCTGCTCCATCTCTCCACGTCATCGTCTCTGCCTCCATCTCTGGCGTCACTGCTTCTCTCTCTGGGTAGGCTTCTCACTTTCCGCTGTTCTCCCTTGATGGTCCCAGGGACCTCCGCTTCAAGACTGCAAAGTCAATCACTCCCCTCCTTTTGCTACAAAATGTCTACCTTTACATTTCCAATCCTCACAATCAATCCTGATAATAATTATTCACTATTGTACCACAAGAGACCTATCGGTATCTCCTTTCATCAGCCCCGCCCAGACAGATAGGATACTACTCAGTGGAGATTCTACCTTCTTCCATGCCCTCTGGATCTAGGCTCCCTCTTGAAAGCTTGTAAGCCAGTCACTTCTTGCCTTTGTAGGCCCCAGACCCCCATTTTGGGTAGCAAATGTCCAAGTTGCCCATCCCTGTCTACCCTGTGTATGGAGGGGGTGGGAATAATCCTCGCTATAAAGATTTGTTCCCTCTTTTGAGCTACTGCATCCATACGTGTAGGTCACGTTCATCAAATTGTATCAGATACTCTTTTTTTCCTATTCTTTCTTCTTCTAGTTGAGCTCTGATCATCTAGTCAATGAAGCCAGGTCAAGTGGGTATTACCTGCAAGTGTGGATGTTCTTATGCATATGCCCTCTCTTCTAATCAGCTTGGATGCTTCACTCTCCACTGTAGTCCTCTGTGGCTATGTCACTGACTCTAGGCCCAAGAGTACCCAGGTCTTGCCACACTGCTGGCCAATCAGATCTCCACCCTGGTTCACAGGAATCTATTGAATGTTGTAGGGTTTAGCTCGCAGGTAATTGCTGTTTTCCCTCACTTCACTTTATCGGTGACAACCGTGGTCACCAATCAGAATGTGTATTCCCATTGAGTCTTATTCTTGGAAGGGGGTTTGCCCTGAGGGGACCCAACCACTTGCTTGTTCTTGTAGTAATCAGTTGAACTGCCTTAATTGCTTTTTATTATTTTTCCTGCTGGTCTTTCTTTCAAGAAGTATCTTCTGTTTTTATAGCTGCTCCAGGTTGGTCAGCTTGTCCTTTCAAGTGGAAATTTCCCACCTCAGAAAATTCTGGATGGGGTTCAGGATTCCACCTATGGTCCTATGTAATCAAGAGGCTCTGCAGGAAGCCTCCTACACTGGGCACGTTGTAGCCCCATTTTAGGCATTCCAAATCAGTTATAGTCAGTAGACAGACTTACAAGCTTTCTATGGTAATATTTCTGGCTATTCCTTTCTCTTACATTCCAGTGTCTATTTTATAATGTAATGCAAGGAAAACTAAGAATCAAAAGACAGCCAAGCATCTTAACATTATTTCCCCCTTTTACCCATTCCAACCATGTCTCAAACCCTGTATCCCAGAGCCCTGTTGTTCCATGGCTGTGTATACATCATTATTTACCTCTGTGCCACTTAGCCCATGCAAACATGCCTATTTGTTTTCCTGTCCACTTTATTCTTCCATTCTCCTCACGCTTCTGGTGTATTGCCCCCCTCCCTAGCATCCAAACTATTCCGTGTATAGTCCTTACCCTGTGCTCAATTTTCCCCTCCCTCCCTTCTCCCTACCCCCACATCCCAGTAACCAGAAAAGAATCCCCTCCCCCTTTAGTATGGGTTCTTTTTCTTAGCCTTTTATAGTAGTGGTCCTATGCAGTATTTCTCCTTTGGAATTTTCAATAACTTCATATGATGTGAAAGCAGGACAGTGAATAAGGAAGACCATAGAATTGATGCTTTTGAGTTATGGTGTTGGAGGAGAAGACTGAAAGTGTCATAGGCTGCCTAAAGGACCAATAGCTCCGTTTTGGAAGAAGTGCAGCCCGGATATTCCTTGGAGGCTAAGATGGCCAAACTTCGTCTCTCATACTTTGGAAATATTGTCAGGAGGGACTAGTCACTGGAGAAGGATATCATGTTTGGTAAGGTGGAGGGTCAGAGAAAAAGATAAAGTCCCCAACAAGATGAATTGGCCAAATGGCAACAACAATGGACTCAGACATGACAACAGTAGTGAGGTTGGCTCAGGACTGGACAGTGTTTTGTTTTGTTGTGCATAAGGTCGGTATGGGTTGGCACCGACTTGATGGCACCTAACAACTACAACAACAACGACTAGTAATCTTGAACGTTTCTTCATACGTTAGTTGGCTGCCTGGATCTACTCCTTGTTGATTTGTCTGTCCATGTCTTCTGCCAATTTTTAAATTGGGTTATTTATCTTTTTCTTGTAGACTTTTGGTAGTTTCTTATATATTTTAGAAATGAGTCCTTTGTCTGATGTGTCATTGCAAAATATTTTTTCCCATTCTGTGGGTTCCCTTATTACTCTTCTGGTGAAGCCTTTTGATGCACGTAAGTTTTTCATTTTTATGTCTCAATCATCTGTTTACTTTTGTTTGTGTCATTTTCAAAACATTTGGTAGTCTGTGTATTCCCTGAATTAGTGCCCTCACATTTGTCCCTATTTTTTCATTGATGGCCTTCATAATTCTGGGATTCACAAACATGCTGTGTTGGTTATTGTATAATGAGTGAGGTGAAGGTCTTGTTTCGGTCTTTTCCATATCACTTTCCAGTTCTGCCAAGACTATCTGTTGAAGAAACTATAACTTCCCCATGTGATATATTTAGATACTTTTTCAAAAATCAGTTGGATATATGTGGATGGGTTAATTTTTGGATTCTCCATTCTGTTCTATTGATCAATATATTTTTCATTGTAGTAGTACTAAGCTGTTTTGACCATTGTAGCCATGTAATAAATTTTGAAGTCAGGGAGTGAGAGGTTTCCAACCTTATTCTTCTTTTTAAGCAGTGATATGCTTATCCTGTGTCTCCTTGCTTTCCATATAAAGTTTGTAATTGTTTTTTTCCATCTCTTTGATGAATGTTGTTGGAATCTGGATTGGGATTGCATTATATGTGTAAATTCCTTTGGGCAGTATTGACATTTTCACAATGTTAAGTCTTCCTATCCAGGAGCATGGTACATTCTTCCATTTTCGTAGGTCTCTTTTGGTTTCTTGTAGTAG
>NW_006408841.1:1737513-1749158 GCF_000296735.1 Chrysochloris asiatica
GTTCCATTGTGACATCGCCCATTTGTTTTCTAATGTGTGCTATTTGTGTCTTCTCCCTCTTTTCCTTTGGTAGGTTTGCCAATGGTCTGTCCATTTTGTTAATCCTTTCAACGAACCAGCTTCTGGTCCTGTTGATTCTTACTTTAGTTTTTCTGTTTTCTATCTCATTTATTTCTGCTCTAATCTTTATTATTTCTTTTCTTTTGGTGGCTGTAAGTTCCCTCTGTTGGTCTGCTTCTAATTGTTGTAGATGCTGTGTTAATGTGTTAATTTTGGTTCTTTCTTCTTTTAGGATGTGTGCGTTTATTGCAATAAATTGTTCCATCATCCCCACTTTTGCCATGTCTCAAAGATTTTGGTATGTTGTGTTTTTGTTCTCATTTGTTTCTAGAAAGTTTGTGAGTTCATATTTAATTTCTTCTACTACCCAGTAGCTTTTCAGCAGGGTGTTATTCAGTTTCCATGCACTTGACTTTATTTCCTTGGTCTTCAAATTATTGATTTCTAATTTGATAGCACTGTGGTCTGAGAAGATGCTTGGTAGTATTTTGATATTTGTAAATTTATGGAGATTTGTTTTGTGGCCTAAGACATGGTTCTATTCTGGAGAATGTTCCATGTGCAATGAAAAAGAATGTGTATTTTGCAGTTGTTGAGTTGAATGCTCTGTACACATCTATGAGGTCCAGTTGGCTTATTGTGTTGTTCAGTTCTTCTGTGTCTTTGTGAAGTTTCTGGTTGTTCTATCTGTTTTTGAAAGTGGTGTATTAAAATCACCCACTATTATTGTAGACTTGTCTACTCTTTCTTCAAATCTATTAGATTTTGCTTTATATATTTTGGAGCTCTTTTATTGGGTGAACCGATATTTATTATGTTTATGTCATTTTGTTCAATTGTCCCTTTAATCATAAGATAATGTGTATCTTTATCTGGTATGCTGTTTTTTGCTTTAAAGTTTATCTTATCAGAGATTAGTACTGTCACTCCTGTTCATTTTTTATTGCAATTAGCTTGGTATATTTTTCCCCCATCCTTTGACTTTTAATCTGTTTTTGTCTGTGTGTGTGAGATGTGTCTGTTGCAGACAGCAAAATGAAGGATCGTGTTTTCTTATCCATTCTGCCACCCTCCATCTCTTACCTGGTGCATTTAATCCATTTATGTATACGCTATAATTATCAATAGGTATGGATTTATTGTTGCCATTATGTTTGTGTGTCTGTATGTGATATTGTTGCTTTCTTTGTTCTGTGTGCCTTTCCTTGTTGAGTTCATGCTTTTTGTGTTCTTTCTTGTGAGTTTTTTCATAGTTTTATTGTTTCCATGCTCTTCTTGTATTTTCATTTTCTTGGTATGTTGTAAAGTGTTTATTTTCTTTGAGGTTGCCTTATAGCCCATTAACTTTTCCCTCCATTTATCCCTCTATCTTATCCTGTAATCTACCTAACCTTTTCACCATCTGGATCTCTGTTCCTATGAGTTTACCTTCTTTTACATTGTACTTGTTTTGATCATAGACTGACCTCCCAGATTCTCTGAGTTTTTTTCTTATCGTTTTGTTCTGTTCTTGACTCTTCCTTCTGTCAATTTAGTTCTGGAAGGTGCTGCCACGTATGTGAATCTCTGGTTGTTGTCTGTTCTTGTTGGTTTTCAGTCCACAGAACTCTCTTTAGGATGTTTTGTAGTCCAGGGTTGGCTTTGGAAAAATCCCTTAGCTTCTGTTTATCCTGGAATGTTTTGATTACACAGTCATATTTGACTGATAGCTTTGCTGGATAAAGAACTCTTGGCTAACAGTTTTTTGTTTTTCCTTTCAGGGTTTTATATATGTTTCCCCATTGCTTTCTTATTTGAATGGTTTCTGCTGAGAGATCCGAGCTTAATGTGACTTGCTTGCCATTGTATGCAATACTCCTCTTTTCATTAGCTGCTTTCAGGAGTGTCTCCTTATCTTTAATTTTCGAGAGCTTGACTATGATATGTCTTGGTGATTTTCTTTTAGGGTTTGTCCTTCCTGGGGTTTGTTGCACTTCTTGAATGTTTGTCTTTTCACTTTTCAGGATGTCAGAGAATTTTTCTTCCAGCAGTTCTTCAACTATTTCCTCTGTGGACTTGTGTGACACTTCTTTTTCTTGTATGCTGATAGTTCTTAAGTTATTCCTCTTCATGTTGTCCAACATGAATCTTAGGACCTTCTTCAGATTCATTTTTTATTCTTTTGTCTGTTTGCTCTTCTATCTTATTGGTATTAAGAGATTTGTCTTCCAGCTCACTAGTTCTGCCTTCCATCTCTTCTGTTCTACTTTTCCTTTTTCCTTTCAGTGTATTGTGTATTTCTAATATTCTATTATTGATTGTTTGGACCTCTTTCTGTAGGTTTTGAATTGTTTCCAATGCTGTATCTATCTTATTTGATTATTTCTGTAATGCTTTCTTGACTTCTTCCTTATTTTTCTCAACTCCATTTTAAAGGGTTTTGAAACATTTTATAATAATTTTTTCTGAATTCCTTCTCAGGCATTTCCAAGGCTTTCCCTCCTTCCAGAATGTAGTCTAGGTCTACCTCTAGGTCATTTGTCTCAGACATTTTATCTTGTTTTTGGATCTGTGAATATATGGTCATTGGCTTTTGCTTCTTGGACATGTTTAGTGTTTATCTGTGGCCTTAATACTTAATTGAGTATGTCTTTTGGTATTTTTTTATGCATTCTGATTGCCTCTATGTAGATGTGATCAGTATGTGGCCTTCACTTTTCACTGTTCTTATTGCCTAACTCAGAATAACTTTCACAGGTGTTGTCTGCCTCCCTAGTGGGTAGTAGCTGGTAATGGTTCTTGCCTGGATTTTGGTGTTTTTATAGTGTGTGATTGTAGCTAGACTATATGGAAGCAGTTGCTGTCTCTTATTGGGTAATATAGGGAGAGAAAGGTGGAAGGGGGAGCATCAAACAGCAAAACAGCAACAGCAAAAAAACAAAACAACAAAAAAAACCCCACTAATAACAACAACAAAAAAAACTAGATTTGATACTGTAGTCTATAATCACAGAAAAAGGAGAAGAGGAGAGAAAAAAAAAATCTATAGCTCAATATGAGAATGACTTTAATGTCCTCCTATCAGCTCAGCTTCTTGACTTCAAGGCTATCTGATTGATTTCAGAATGCTACTCTTGGTTGTCATGCTGTACCTTATGATTTAATTTGATTCTCGGCCTCTTTTGTTTTTAAACTTTCTTTCCCTCTCCACACCACTTGTTTTGGCCTTTTCCATATTAAAAAACACACAACAGTTCAGGGCCGGCTGTTGGGCTGAGAGTATCTGTATGCATAGTTGACAGCACCCCCTCTCATCATCAGAATGGAGATGCACAAACAGTGGGGGGGGGGGAATGAACAGATGCCATAAAAAAGAAAATCAGAACAAAGCAAAACCGACAAAATGTATTGTCCACCTTTGCTCTAAGGTTCCCGCAGCATTTTTCTATGTTTTTTTTTTTTTTTTCTGCTACCCTGCTTGGTCTTGCCATTTGGTCTCGCCCAAGTTGTCAGCTCTGGGTCACCGAGCTGGCAGATTCAAAAGTACGTGATTTCTTACTTCTACTACAAGTTTCAGTTGCTATACCTTGAAACATTTAAAATATTCCTACCTATGTAGTTCTGAGTTTTGGAGCTCTGCCCTGAATCTGCTTTGCCTGGTATTCTGTGGTATTGCTGATGGCGAACCTTACTGCACCTCTACCCTAGCCTGCCATCAAGCCCCACCTCCGAGTTCCAATTTTTTACATTTACAGTGAACTCTGCTGACATCCACAGTAGCATCATGTCATCCTGTCAGTATCATCTCCACTTTCTCATACCAGACTTAGCAGTGCGGAGAGTTGTTTGGTGGGAGTTACAGACTATGACTGGAAGACACATTAGATAATTCACTACACCAAATGTGACATTTTACAGTAGACTTTCAGCTCACAGTGATTAGCTTGTAGTGGGTCTGGCAGACTCAAGATGGACTCCTGAGGAGGTCTGCCTTATTGATTTAAGCACAGTAGCTTGGGGTCCTTTCTCTTTGTACTGACGGGCTGTGGCAGTAAAGGAAAGCAGGCTTTTTCTGGTATTGCCTCCATAGTGCACAGCAGCAGATGGCTGTATGAACTGGGTGGGACAGGGACAGAGGGAAAAGTGATTTTCTTACCATTTGGGACTCCTTGTTGACTCACTGAGTCTTGCCTGTCTGCAGTTTGCTGCTGCTTTCCTCTATACTCTGATTCAGAGGTCCTCAGAGCTAAGCACCGTTCCTTTTTGGATTTATAGGGGAGGTTTGAAAAGATGGTTGGCTTATGCTGCCATCTCCCAGAATATGCAATGATACTATATGATTGGCAACACAAAATGTTCAGTGCTTCTTGTTGTTGTAAGTACTGACAAGCCGGTTCGGACTCATGTGACCCTGTGTGGGGTTTCTAAGAAGCAGTTGGTGGGTTTAACCTACTGACCTTGTAATTAAATAGTTCAGTGCTCATCCTACAATGCCATGATGTATAGTAAAGTTCCACCCAAACAACTTGGACTGGGATGCAGGAAAAGCAGAGATTCTCAAGGAGCGAGGAGTGCCCGCCACAGGGACTGTAGCTTGGAGGGCAGACCAGGCGGGTGTACTTCATGATTACTTAAGTTCTTGTTAGTTGCCATCGTGCCAATACATCTCATTGAGATTTTCTTTGCTCTCCCTCCACTTTACCATCCATGATGTCCTTCATTAGGTATCTGTCACTGGTGGGGATTCACCCAAACTAAATGAGTCAAAACCTCAGATAATATTCTCTTATAATAAATAGGGTTTGCATTTTGGGGAGTGGATCACCAAGTCTTTCTTCCTACTCTTAGTCTTAAAGCGTCACTAAAGTTTGTCTACCATGGGTGACTCTGCTTGAATTTGAATTCCTGGTGACATGGATTCCAGCATCACAGCAACATGCAAACCACCACAAAAGGACACACTGAGAGACAGGTGGTGACATACAGCAGTCATCATTTCAAAGATGGTGTTGTTACTGTTGTTAAGTCCCATTGAATCATAGAGACCCTGTATAGGGTTAATGGGGTGCAGCTGGTAAATTTGAACTGCCGACCTTGTGATGCAACCCAACCTTGTGGTTCAGTGTTTTATTCCACAGCGCCACACTAAGACTACCAAGAACCTCAAAGCTGGTGGTTATGGTGTGCCGCGGAGTTGGTTCCAACTCGTAGCAACCCTGTAAAGGGTTTCCAAGGCTGTAAATCTTTAAAGGAGCAGAAAGCCTCATCTTTCACCTGAGGAAAGACTCATAGTTTTGAACTGCTGACCTAGAGATTAGCAGCCCCTTCGTAACCACTATGCTACCAGAGCGGCTTTCAAAGATTGGTGTTGTTATTGTTAAATGCCGTCAAGCTGGCTCCTGCTCATGGCCCCTTATAGGGTTTCCAATGAGCAGCTGGTGAGCTTGAACCACCAACCTTGTGGTTCAAACTGGCCTTGCAGTCCAGTTCATTAACCCACAGTGCCATACCAGGACTCCTCATTGTTGTTGTTGTGATGTGATGTGAGTTGGTTCTGACTATACAGGGTTTCTAAGGCTGTAAATCTTTATGGAAGCAGAAAGCCTCATCTTTCTCCCATGGAACAGCTGGTAGTTTCGAACTGCTGACTCTGAGGTTAGCAGCCAGATTCATAACTACTCTGCTACCAGAGCTCCTAGGACTCCTCATAGATGGTTGTTATTGTTGTTTTTAAGTGACATCAAGTCGGGTCTGACCCATAGTTACCCTGTATAGGGTTTCCAAGGAGCGGCTGGAGAGCTTGAACCACCAACCTTGCAGTTCAAACAACTTTTCAGTCTGCCACATTAGCCCATAGTGCCACACCAGGATTCCTTCAAAGATGATAGAGGTTCTTAATCAAATAGATATGAGTGAGATGAACAGATCTTTAACAGTCATTTTTTTTTTTTAGATAACTTAACTTGGCTAAGCTCAGTCAGGGTATAGAAATCTGACAGTTTTGAAAAGAAATCAAAACCACTAGGAGGAATCCGGCATGTTGTCACAACATTCCCTAGTATTCATGACCCTCAACTCCATATTTCAGGACTTTCTCCCCACTATCTGCCCCTGCCCACCTCCACCCCCACCTCTACTAACTGAAGATGCTACTGAAGAGTTGGGCTTAATGTCTCCAATTCATTCTGAAGGTGTTGAGAGGGATAATTGGGAGGTGATTACATTGCAGCACACTTTGTACTTAACCTTCTATTTCAGCGTTTAACGTCCATATCTTGGCTCCAGGACTACAGTCAGGGTAATTGCAGGCAATTCCCTGCCAGATCCAGAAAAGGGTTTGCAATTACTATGGGAACCCAGCAGGAAGGAAGAGTTAATGTAGGTGAGCTTGAAACATATCCAAGATGGAAAATGCATGAAGGTCAGCTTGACATGAACTTTGGCCAAGTAGGACTGAAAAAGTCAGAGTCAGCTGACAGTCCTTTCTGTAGAATGACTGTTCCTAACAAAGTCCAGAGTAACTGCCCTGTGCTTGCTTCTTTGTTCAATGAAAACCTAGATTACTTCCTCTTGGCCAGGCTTTGAATGGGCACAAGTGGTGTTCAAAAGATTCTCCCCTGCTTGGCATTAGACTGACATTTGTCATGACAACCCCATGGCAGCAATCTCCAAGATAGGTCTTTGGGCTCAGATGTGAAGTGCTGTCTTCAGCAGCATTTAAAGGAAATGAAAGTTCCTAATCACTACTGTGACTATTTAGGAAAAACCAATTATCTGCTGTAATTGAGCACATGGCCTAGGAAAATACACATCTTTGTGCAATATACTATTCCCTTCCATGGCAAATGCAAAATGTCTGAAAGGAACTCCTTAGGAGACAATGGTTAAGTTTAAGTAACTGAACTGCATATGGGCTTTCTTTTCCCCTACTCCAGCTCATTCCTAATTAGCTAAGAGACTCCATTGCTCGGTGCCTCAATTTACATACTTGTCTAATAAATAGACTATACCAACTCACATTTGTCACTGTCTATCTAAGAGGGGAAATGGGTTTACCCAAAGAATGCTAGTGGTCCTTCAAAAAGGCAATCTACCCTGCTTTTCTGATGCCCACAACAGAGGCAGCTGAGAGCAGCATGCCTCCAGTCACCATCATTGGGACCAACAACCTGGGAATGACGACTGAGGAAAACTCCCAGGAAACCTACTATACAGTCTTGTAGATGTAGAAGAAAGCACACACAGATGTATCAGAAGTTTTCTGGGAAACTGGAAACCACCACTAGGATAAAAGAGAAGCTGTTGATTGCTGAGAGGCCATTTGGATCATTGTCAGACTCAGAGTGAACACTGCAGCATTGGATTATATCCCGTGAATGGATTTGGCTGTGTGTCCTGGTTTGGGGAGAACAATGAAGGACCTGCTAGTGTGGGAAGGAAACGCTGCAGAAACCAGGGCACTGAGGGAAATTACCCTGCTCTGGGATCACTTCTCACACTGGAGTTTCCAGAATCAGTAACAGTCCTGTTTAACCCTCCCGATCTTGTCCCTCACTGTCTTGTTTGCACCTTGCTCAGCTCAAAGAAGAGGGAGATCTGTTTTACATGGCAGCTCCTGTCCTTTGTTGTTGCCAATCTCAGTCTCAGAATGGTAGATTTTAGGTGTTACATACCTTTGTTTCAAAGACAAAGCTAGTTACTGACCCTAATGAAACATAAGCCTATACATAATTGAAGAAGTAGATACGTGTTAGAGAAAAATGATGAAACAGCTTATCTCCTATACGGCCACAATGTGATGGAGTGTTGGCTATAGGATTGATCCAAAGCCCAAGAAAAACAAACAGAGAGAAAGTGGGGGAGGACGTGGTATGGTGGTGGTGGTTCTGACACAAAGAGACCCAGAGTAGGGCTTCAGAGCCTGCGATCTTTTCAGGAGAAGAAGCCTCATTTTCACCCCTCTGAGTGACTCGTAGATTGGAACTTCTGACCTTGTGCTTAGCAGCCCAGTTGTAATCCATTACACCACCAGGGTTTCTTGAATGTGATACCGGGTTCAAGAACAGCCACAACCACACAGGGAAGGAGGTGGTGGTGGTGGTTCTAGTAGACATTTGAGCTGAGATACAGGAAGATGGATTAGGGGAGAATATTGATGGTTCCAGTGGAAGCTCTAAATAAGACCCAGTGACATAGCTGGGACCAGTAGAGGACCTGGTGAAGTGTCCAGCTGAGGTCCAGACACACAGAAGGACACAATGGTGGTTCTGGAGGAGGTTACAACCAAGTCCTCAAAGAGAGCTGGAGAAGGTTGTGGTGGTTCTGGTGTAGGCATGACCAAAACCCAAAAACAGTCAGGGACAAGAGGTGATGGTTATGGTGGATGGTGCACTTCAGCCTAAAGATATATCAGGAATCTGCCCCTAGAGGCTTCACCAAAGACACTCTTAACTACACAACATGGGAATCCCTGTTTTCTGCGTTTTCCTCGTCATTATAATAAGTGCATTTTCCACATCCTAAAACAGCTTTCACATGTTATGACTTTAAGTTGCAGCATCTATTGTGAGGATTTAATATGCTGGAATGCAAGTTCAGTTTGTCCTGCAAGGTTGGAAGTTCAAACCGACCAGCTGCTCCTTAGAAATCCTGTATGTGTGCCCTATGGGTCAGCACTGACTCTACAGCATTTAACAACAGCAAAGCTATTCTGGGTTCCTTTAGGTGCAGACACACGTTGACTACCACTCATCTTGCTCCACCAGTCCTGTGGGTGCTAGTGTGGTTGTATCAATAGGGTAGATGGCTAGAAGTGGGGTTGCACTTAATCAAAGGATATGAACACTTTGTCAATTTTGGGTACATAGCTTATACTGTATTTCAGGATAGTTGTAAGAATTCACAGTTCCATTACCATTGTAGAAAAGAGCTCATAGTAGAGTTGGCATAACAAAGAATAGAACCTTGATACACTTATTGAGAATTAGGGGTAAGTTACCGAACTGAAATCAATCAAACATGCAATCAAGACGTACTGCTCATTACTGGTGATTGGGAGCAAAAAGGAAAGACGAGTAGTTGGAAATTTTGGACTTGATGATAGAAATGATGCTGGAGAACGAATGATAGATTTATGCAAAACAAATTATTTGTTTATTTCAAATACTTTCTTTAGATAGCATAACAGAAGACTATACACATGGATCTCACTAGATGGAACACATAGAAACCAAACTGACTACATCTGTGGAAAGAAAAGATGGAAAAGCTCCATATCATCAGTGAAAATAAGGCCAGGGGCAGACTGTGGAACAGACCATCAATTACTCATATGCAAATTCAGACTGAAGCTGAAGACACTGAAAACAAGTCCACAAGACCCAAAATATGACCTTGAACTTATCCCACCTGTATTTAGAGATCATCTGAAGAACAGATTTGATACATTAAACACTAAAGACCGAAGACCAGAGAGTTGTGGGATGTCATCAAGAACATCATATGTGAAGAGAGCAAAAAGTCATTAAGAAGAAAGGAAAAGATATGTTAGCGATGGCGGATCAGGTGGAAGTGTAGTAACAAGCTCTGCCGAGAACGACACAGAATACAGGACCAAGAAGGCTCAGGAAATGGTCCCAGTATGCTGAACAACATATAAAGGAATATTTAGAAGGTTGGAAGACTTACAGCTGGGGAGTTTGTGACAGAAGCAAGAAATCCATTGCTTCCTGGTTCGGAACGCTCAGCTGTTCCAGGAGCCGCCATTTTATGAGGGGAAAAGCAGGGAAAGGACGCCTGACAGAGTCGCAGAGATAGAGATGTGGACATTCTTTTTTTTCTTTTTTTGGTATCTTTTCATTGGTCCCTTGCTGTCTGCATATCTCCATTCTGGTAACTATAGGGGTGCCTGAGCTAGTAGATACTCCAGCCCCACACTTGGAGGGTTCTACTATGCATGTGCATAGATCTCCTCGAAATTTAAAGAGATTTGTTGTTTGTTGCTAAGTGCCGTCGAGTCGGTTCCGACCCATAGCGACCCTGTACAGGGTTTCCGAGGCTGTAAATCTTTACGGGAGCAGAACGCCTCATCTTTCTCCCGCGGAGAGGCTGGTAGTTTCGAACTGCTAGCCTTAAGGTTCGCAGCCCGATTCGTAACCACTACGCTACAAGAGCTCCTTATTTAGTATCCACTTAAAACCTAACAGATGACAGATACTAAGCCCAAGAGCAGGCCTTGAACTTTTCTTGTTTACTTTTTGTTCTGTTTTTTAACACAGGAAAGAGACCTCATATTAGGCTACAGATTTTTTATTTTTATGTATTTTTTTTCCCTTCCTTCTTCTTCTTCTCTCCCTCCTCTCTCTTTCCTGTGAATAGAGACTGCAGTATCCGTCTTGGTTTTGTTGTTGCTGTTTTTTAGACTTTTTTTTTTTTTTTGCTGGCATTGTTTTGCTGTTATATGCTCCCCCTTCTGTCTTTGGAGGACTCTTTGTCTCCCTATATTACATAAGAAGAGTCAGCAACTGCTACCATACAGCCAACCTAAAATCACACCCTATAAAACACCAAAACCAGGCAAGAACCAATACCAACTACCATATAGCAGGGAAACAGACAACATCTGTGAAAGTTACTCTGAGTTAAACAATAAGAAGAGTGAAAACGGAAGCCCACATCGGGATCACACCTTCCTGGAAGCAATCAGAAAGCATAAAAAATACCAAAACACATACTCAATTAAGTATTAAGGCCACAGATAAGCATTCAACATGTCTAAGAAGCAAAGCAGGTGACCATAACAGCACATGTCCAGAAAAAAGATAAAGTGTCTGAGACAAATGACTTAGAAGTAGACCTGGACTCCATTCTGGAAGGAGGGCAGGCCTTGGAAATGCCTGAGATGGAATTCAGAAAAATGCCTGAGATGGAATTCAGAATAATGATCATAAAATGTTTCAAAACACTTTACAATGGAGTTGAGAAACATAAGGAAGAAGCCAGGAAAGTGCAACAGGAACAATCAAAGAAGATAGATACAGCATTGGAAACAATCCAAAACCTAAAGAAAGAGGTCCAAATGATCAATAACACAATAACAGAAATGGAAAACGCTCTGAAAGGGCAGAGGAGTAGAATAGATGAGATGGAAGGTAGAACCAATGAGCTGGAAAACAAATCTCTCAAAACCACTAAGATAGAAGATCAAACACAAAAAAGGATAAAACATTCTGAAGATGGTCTAAGATTCATGTTGGACAACATGAAGAGGAATAACTTAAGAATTATTGGCATTCCATAACAAGAAGAATCACACAAGTCCACAGAGGAAACAGTTGAAGAACTGCTGGAAGAATATTTCTCTAACATCCTGAAAAGTGAAAAGATAAAATTCCAAGAAGCTCAATGAATGCCAGGAAGGCTAGACCACCCCCCTAAATCAACAAGACATCATAGTTATGCTCTCCAAAATCAAAGATAAGGAGACACTTCTGAAAGCCACCAGGGAAAACAGAAGTGTCACATACAAAGGCAAGCAAGTCAGATTAAGCTCAGATCTCTCAGCAGAAACCATGCAAGCAAGAAGGCAATGGGGAAACATTTATAAA
>NW_006408841.1:1749258-1749857 GCF_000296735.1 Chrysochloris asiatica
TTTCTTGTAGTAGTGTTTTGTAGTTTTCTTTGTATAAGTCCTTTGTTTCTCTGGTTACATTTATTCCTAGATATTTCATCCTTTGGGTGGCTACTACAAATGGTATTGCCTTCTTAATGTTGTTTTCAGTGCTGTCGTTTTGGTATAGAGGAATCCTACTGATTTTTGTATGTTGATCTTATATCCTGCCACTTAGCTGAAACTTCAAGTGAGGTCTAGTAGCTCTTTTTACTGAGTCTTTAGGGTTTTGTACATATAGGACCATACCGTACGCAAATACAGTTTTACTTCCTTTTTGCCAATTTGGATACCTTTAATTTCCCTATCTTGCCGTATAGCTCTTGCTAAGACTTCCAGCACAATATTGAATAGGCGTGGTGACAAAAGGCATCATTGTGTGGTTCCTGTTCACAGAGGGAAGGCTTTCAGTTTCTTTCCATTGAGAGTAATGTAGGGTGTTGGTTTTGTATATATGCTCTTAATTACATTGAGGAATTTCCCTTCAAGTCTTGCTTTGTTGATTGTTTTTATGAGGAATGGATGTTGGATTTTTGTCAAATGTTTTTCTGCATCAATCGATATGATCATGTGGTTCTTTT
>NW_006408841.1:1770472-1782623 GCF_000296735.1 Chrysochloris asiatica
ATTGAAGTTGTCAAGGACTTCATTCTTCTTAGATCAACTATCAACGTTTTACAGAAGCAGCAGTCAAGAGATCAGAGGACGTATTGCATTAGGCAAATGTGCTGCATAGGAATTTTTTAAAGTGTTGAAGAGCAAGGATGTCAGCTTCAGGACTAGGGTGCACCTGACCCAAACCATGGTATTTTCAATAACCTCATATGGATGCAAAAGCTGGACAGTGAATAAGGAAAATCATAGAAGAATTGATGCCTTTGAATTGTGGTGTTGAGAATACTAAAAGTGCCATGGACTGACAAAAGAACCAATAGATCTCTTTTGGAAGAGGTGCAGCCAGAGTGCTCCTTGGAGGCCAAGCTGGCTAAACTTCGTCTCTCATACTTCGGACATATTGTCAGGAGGGAACAGTCGCTAGAGAAGGATGTCATGCTGGGTAAGATGAAGGGTCAGAGAAAGAGAGGAAGACCCCCAACGAGATGGATCAGCCAGGTGACATCATTGATGGCATCAAGTGTGGCGGCAGTAGTGAGGTTGGCCCAGGATCGGACATTGTTTCGTTCTGCTGTGCATGGGGTCACCATGAGTTGATTCTGACTTCATGTCACCTGACAACAACAACACCGAACCTTAATAATTTTGTCTACAAAAGGCAAGTTTAGTGGGCACCAATATCTTTTCAAGAGAAACACCAGTTGTATAATTGTTGCTAAAATTTTAGTTGGCAGCAAATTTTCTGCACTGAGTTCATTATCACAGTGAAGATTTTTCAAGTAAAGAAGTGGAAGTGGCTTTTTCTACAGATAGGGCTTTCATTCTAGGAAAGATACAAGGTTAATGTGACCATGTAAAAATACTGACATGACTGGTGGTCAGGGTGCCAGCCTGGTACTCTGGCAATCTTGCAGTCTTGAGAACTGTGAAGAGTGAAGGTATTTGGTACCATGGCTTGATGCAGCCTGGAAAACCACCTAAGTGTAGGCATTGAAGGCCATTGATTCATAATGGCCTGAAAGATGGGTGAGGGGAATAGGACCATGACTTGGGTGCAAATGTCCTGTAGGAATGGGGGCGGTAGAAACTGTGTAAAAGGCCAGCAGGGTAAAACTGGGGGCAGGTCAGTCAGAGAATCTGGTTGAGGTGTGAGAGGCCTTCACGAAGGAAGTAGTACTGACCGTATCAGAAATTTGAAAGCTTCACAGACAGAGGGACACGGGTGCTGAAACTCCTGGAATGGGGAGAGAGAGGTTGTGGGAAGGTAATGGAGTGCAGTGGGATAGGAGGTGAAAGACTGAACATGAGAGGACAAGGATGAGAGAAGACCACTACGTGAGCAGGTTAACAGGACACCAGAAACATTGAGGTGGGACTAATAGGAGCCACAGGAATTGGAGCAGCACTTCTTCTCTGCCCTGAGACTGTTTTTGTTTGACTGCTTCCTTAATAACCTGGATGCTCATAGTTTCTCCCTCATCTAGTCACTTCTTTTACTTCTGGCCTTTCAGAGTGGCCCTCTTTCACCCACGACCCCATTCTCAGAATGCTGACAACCATCAGATTTCTCAGCAACTGCCAACCTTAGCAACAGTTGTTCTCTAGAAGCACTGAGGACTGGAGCTCAGGGAACTGCATCCCATATTAGCTGATATTTAGGGGCCTGGTTCTTTAGGGTCTGAGCACTCACTCAGGGACGCATTTGTGTTTGATAGAGGAGGTGTGCTCAGCTCTTTGGAGTGCAGTTGTTCTGGTTGTGCTGCAATCCCTTTCTCCCACTTCTAGGCTCTGTGGTCATTGGGCTGGTGGCTGGTTTAACAAGATGATAAAAGTCTTAAGTGAAGTGGTTAGGAAATATTCTAGAGATTGGGGCAGTGTGGAGACTCCTCAGGATTCACTTCCAAAGCAAGGTATTTCAGGATGAACCTGCAAACTGCTGCCAAACTCTGTTTCAGTCTCTTTTGTCTCTGGCCTTTCCCCAACCATTTCTTCAGTTCTTACCCACACATCTGTCTCCATATTTCTTTTCCTATTGACAATACAATCATGAGATTTATGGATGCATGTATGGTTATTTCATGAGGGTGGATTACTACCAATGGGCTTTTTCTGAATAAAGCAATAGGAACATTTCAAGGCTTTGAGTACATAGTGTCACAGTGCATTTCAAGATGGTTAGGCAAATTCATAATACCCAGACCAAAGTCTGAAAGGGCTGCCAGAAGGGTTAATATGATCAAGAGCATAACTCTAGGACATCCTGACAGGCAGATTAAGAAGAGTCACTCAAATTTAGAGAGGAAGCAGGGCGGAGGTGCTGGAGATCCTGGGAAACACTAGAGTGATGGTAGAATTAGCTACAGAAGATGACAGTGTCATGAAGTACTTATGTTGTTGTTGTGTGCTGGGGAGTTGGTTCTGACTCATAGTGACCCTGCATAGGGTTTCATAGGTTGTAAATCTTTATGGGAGCAGAAATCCTCATCTTTCTCCTGCGGAACAGCTGGTAATTTCGAACTGCTGACTGTGAGATTAGCAGCCCAATTTGTAACCAATACACTATAAAAGAGGTTTATTAAAGCACAAAAAAGCAAAACCTGCTGGTCAGGTGTTCCATATGTTACAGGTTCAAGTCCCAAAGAAGGATGATGACCACTATAATGTCCAATTTAGAGAATTTTATTGGCACAACATACAGCTATAGCCGGACGGCAGGGAAACTATAGCTTCTCCTGAGTCTTCTGTGTCACTGATAGTTTATATAGGCTACATTCCTGGCTCAGGATCAGGGGCATATCTAAAGGAATTTGCTGAAGCAGGGAGTACAGAAGCAAAAGTAGCAAGTTAGTTTGCTAATAGGGAGACTAGATAACAGCTAACAAGGCCAGGACAAAAAGGCTACAAATCAGTTTACATAGGTAGAATAACAAAACTATGTATCAATTTACAAAGGTAGAATAACAGGGCTGCAAATCAGTCACATTGGTGCCAGGGTCCTTGAGGTACATAGTTAATTACTTTAAGGAATGCCCTGGGACTATAATTACACAATAAACACCATCTGGGAGGCTTGTGTCTGCTTTATCTCCCCTGAGGCCAGGGGAGTTATACCTGTGAGGCTTGTTCCTGCCCTATCTGCCTCAAGGCCAGGGGAGCTATGATGGCTATGGGAAATTCTGAGTTTTCAAGTAGCTCTATTGTTTCACATAGACAGAGGGCCTCTTCATGCTCACAGGCTAAGGTATTTTTGTCACAATGTGGCAATAAGCAACAGAAGCTGTTCCACCAGGTTTGAAAAACACTCTGAAAACTGAGTATGAGGGAAGTTAATAGGTAGCTGATGGTTAACAATTCCCCATGGGTAGCTTTATAGGGAGAGACAGTTTCCAAACTCTGCATGGGTCCTGTTCATATCCTTGCCTACCTGACAAGGTGTGGTGCTATGGGCTAAAGCACTGAACTCAAGGTCCCTTTGAACCTCATGTTAGGCAGTTGCAACTCACCAGTCACTCCTTGAAAACACTACACAGGGTCACTATGAATTGTGACGGACTCACTGACACTTAAGAATAGCAACAACTTGACAAGGTGATAGATTTGTAATCTCTTGCCCACCTTCTGCCCCTCTTAATATTTGGACTTTAAAAATGGTTCTAGTTATGTCGTCTTGCTCGACTGACCCTTTGAGCATGAGATAGTGTCCTTCTTTGTCGCTTAAGCTAGTTTTTATCTTAAAGTCTACTTTGTCGGATATTAGTATAGCCACTCCTGCTTGTTTATTCCTGCTGTTGTCTTGGTATATTTTTTCCCATCCTTTAATTCTTGTTGTAGACCACGCTGACCCAGTCAGGAATTCAGGGCCACGTGGGCCCAAGTGTGGCGGACCGTACAGGCCACAGGCTCTGATGGCCACACTCTGGCCACCTAGCAGACTTAGCAAACTGTCCCTCATCTGATTGTTTCGTTGTGCTTGTTAATAATTTCATACATGAGCCCTGGATGTCCACAGAGAAATGCAATATTCCCCTAAATTTCTAAGGTCAAGATTTCCCCCCTAGAACCAAAGCAGTAAAACTTCCTCAGAGGACGAACAAGGACAGGTTTACTGGGATTAAGCAGGGAGGCTCTGGAGAGGAACTGCCCGGGGTATATTCACTTGGGGTGCAGTGGTAAATTCTGGGAATACGGGATTAAGGACAATGGGGGAAACTCCCTTGGACCACCCTGGGTTCAATCAGTTTGATCCAAGTGAAAGTTAAACCCAGTAAGGAAGAAAGGAATATTGGTTTAAGTAAGGTTTACTGGCTTAAATTATCTTAAAGATTGTCTCTGAATCATTAAGAATTGTCTTATCTGAATAATCCCATTCTTCTTCTGTAAAGATCTCTTCCTTAAAAAAGTTAATAAAAGACTGGGGTAGAGATAGTTCTGTGTGCATTCTGGGCAGCAGGACTATCTGCCTGTCAGCTTGTATCCACTCTGGTCTCCGAGTGTTTCTTTCTCTCTACCCCCTCCAGACATCTCACCTAGAGTTAGTTTTGGGTGCAATGTCTGCCACCGAGCAGTCTGTATGGCAGCTTGCATCAAACCTGTGTCTCTGTCTTCTTTGTGTCTGTTTTTTTTTTTTTTTCTCTCTCTCTCTCTCGCCATCATCGCTGGACACCCCATCTTCAGGTACTCACCCCCTTGCCGAGGCCAGACCCTGGCAGACTCTTAGCCTGTTTTTGTCTTTCTGTGTAAGTTGTGTCTCTTGTAGGCAGCATATTGATGGATCTTGTTTTCTTATCCATTCTGCCACTCTTTGTCTCTTTACTGGTGCATTCAATCCGTTGACATTCAGTGTAATTATTGATAAGTGTGAATTGATTGCTGTCATTATGTTACTTTTTTTTGGCGGTGTTGTTTGTTCTTTGGTTCTGCTTTCCTTCTTGAATTGGGTTTGTGTTTTTTGAATTGATTCTGGTCAGTTTCTTCCTAATTTCTCTGTTCGCTTGTTCCGTTGGGGGTTTGTTTTTATGATATGTTGTGGAGTGTTAACTTTCTTTGGAGTTACCTTGTGGTCTATTAACTTTTCTCTGCATTTAGGATACTCGATTACACCCTGTAATTTACCTGGTATCCCTACCACCTGGTTTCTGTTGCTGCGTTTGTCCCTTCTTTGACATTGCTATGTTTATGTCTTTCACTTGATCTCTGAGCTCCCTTGTGTTTGTTGATGTAGTCTCGTTCTGTTCTGCTCAAAGGGTCAATCAAGCAAGATGACATAACTATAATAAACGTATACACTCCCAATGAAATAGCACCAAGATACATGAAGCAAACCTTAATGGAATTGAAAGAAATTTGACAATACTACAGAAGAACTTAACAACACAATCAACCAACTCGATCTCATAGATATATACAGAGCATTCTATTCAACAACGGCACAATACACATTCTTCTCCAGTGCACATGGAACATTTTCCAGAATTGACCATGTGTTAGGCCACAAAGCAAGTCTCCATAAATTCACAACCATAAAAATTCTACAGAGCATCTTCTCAGACCACAACACTATAAAACCAGAAATTAACAATAAGAAGACCAAAACAATAAAGTCAAATACATGAAAACTGAACAACACTCTGCTGAAAAGCGACTGGGTAAAAGAAGAAATTAAACGTGAAATCATGAAGTTCCTAGAAACAAACGAAAATGAAAACACAACATACCAAAATCTTTGGGACACAGTGAAAGCAGTCCTGAGAGGTCAATTTATTGCAATAAATGCACACATCCAAAAAGAGGAAAGAGCCAAAATCAACACATTAACACAGCATCTTCAACATCTAGAAGCAGACCAGCAGAGGGAACCTATAGTCACCAAAAGAAGGGAAATAATAAAGATGAGAGCAGAAATAAATGAGATGAAAAACTATAGAAAGAATCAACAGGACAAGAAGCTAGTTATTTGAAAGGATTAATAAAATTGACAAACCACTGGCAAAACTAACTAAAGGAAAGAGGGAGAGGACACAAATAAATCATATTAGTAACCACATAGGTGAATTCACAACAGAACCAAACGAAATAAAAAAGATAATACTAGAATACTATGCAAAGCTGTACTCCAACAAATTCGAAAATTTGGATCAGATGGATACATTTCTAGAAAAACACAACCTACCTAAACTTACTCAGACTGAAGTAGAAAATTTGAACAAATCCATAACAAAAGAAGAAATTGACCAGATCATCAAGAAACTCCCGACCACCAAAATTTCAGAGAAGAACTGTCACCAATTATACTCAAATTATTCCAGAACATAGAAGAGGATGGAAAACTCCCCAAAACTTTTTATGAAGCTAGCATAACCCTCATATCAAAACCAGGGAAGGACATCACTAAGAAGGAAAATTATAGACAAATATCCCTCATGAACATAGACATAAAAATTCTCAACAAAATCCTAGCCAACAGAATCCAACAGCACATCAAAAATATAATACATCATAACCAAGTGGGCTTCATAAAAGGGATGCAAGGATGGTTCAACATCAGTAAAATGATCAGCGTAATCCATCATATAAATAAGAAAAGGAAAAGAACCACATGATCATATTGATTGACGCAGCAAAGTCATTTGACAAAATTCAACATCCATTCCTGATAAAAGCACTCAACAAAGTAGGAATTGAAGGAAAATTTCTCAACATAATCAAAAGCATATATTCAAAACCAAGAGCCTACATCACACTCAATGGAGAGAAACTGAAAGCCTTCCCCCTGAAAACAGGGACCAGACAAGGATGCCCTTTATCACTGCTCCTATTCAAAATTGTGCTGGAAGTTTCAGCCAGAGCTATATGGCATGATAAAGAAATTAAAGGCATTCGAATTGGCAAAGAGGAAGTAAAATTCTCCCTATTTGCAGATGATATGATCCTATACATAGAAAACCCCAAAGACTCAGTAAAAAAAACAAAAAACAAAAAACAAAAAACAAAAAAACTATTAGACTTCATTGAAAGATTCAGCAAAGTGGCAGGGTATAAGATCAACACACAAAAATCAATTGGATTTCTCTATAGCAACAGCAATAATGATGAAAAGGACATTAGGAAAGCAATACCATTTACAATAGCCATGCAAAGGATGAAATACTAGGAATAAACATAACCAGAGAAACAAAGGACTTATACAAAGAAAATTACAAAGCACTACTACAAGAAACCAAAAGAGACCTACAGAAGTGGAAGAACATACCATGTTCCTGGATAGGAAGACTCAACATTGTGAAAATGTCAACACTACCCAGAGCAACTTACACTTACAATGCAATCCCAATCCAGGTTCAAACAACATTCTTCAATGAGATGGTAAGGACAATGACTAATTTTATATAGAAAGGGAAGAGACCTAGGATAAGCAAAGCACTGCTTAAAAGGAAGAACAAGCTTGGAGGTCTCTCACTCCCTGATTTCAAACTATACTACATGGCTATGGTGGTCAAAACAGCCTGGTACTGGTACAATGAAAGAGACATTGATCAATGGAACAGAATCGAGAATCCAGATTATCAACCCAACCACGTACAGCCAAATGATCTTCGACAAAGTGCCTAGGCACATTGCATGGGGAAGTGACAGTGTTCAACAAATGGTGCTGGTAGAACTGGAAAGCAATATGTAAAAGACTGAAACAAGACCTTTGTCTCACGCCCTATACAAAAATGAACTCAACATGGATTAAAGAGCTAAATGTGAATCCCAAAATTATGAAGATCATCAATGAAAAACTAGGGACAAACATGAGAGCACTAATCCAGAACATTTACAGACCGCCACACATTTTGAAAAGTACACAAACAAAAACAGACAAAATAAACGAGTGGGACTTACTAAAAATTAAAAACTTGTGCGTATCAAAAGACTTCACCAAGAGAGTAAAAAGGGAACCGACAAACTGGGAAAAAATCTTCTGCAACGACATTTCGGATAAGGGACTAATTTCTAAAATATATAGGAAAATGCTACACATCTACAAAAATAAGACAAACAACCCAGTTAAGAAAAGGGCACAGGATATGAACAGACACTTCACCAGTGAGGAAATGTAAAGGCAGATATTTTCTAGCAAGGAGGGTAGTGATTAACCTTTCAGTCTAGGAGCAAAGGCCTGGGAACATCACTGGAGAAAAGTGGAGATCAGAACCCCACCTAGAGAAGCAGTGAGGCCTGAGATGGAGACAGAGAGGATGACACAGAGAGATGGAGTGGCTGATGACTTGAAATCCAGGGAGGGAAGGGGGCTGTGTGCTGAGGACCATGGGGGGTTGAGGAGACCTGGGGGGTATACCCTTTGATTGGGTGATGATGCATGGATGGGATGGTAACTATGGCAATGAAAGGATGTATGATAGAATGAAAGTAAAACTAATGTTCCCCCATGTAAATTATCACACAATAAAAAACTGAAAATTAAAAAAATAGTTCTATTAATTTTTCCCACTGCTCTTACTACTGATCTTTTTCATCAGTAATTTTCCTCCTGTCCCCTTACCATACTCTTTCCCCACACAGAGACTTGCAACCCAAAATATTTGTTAGTAAGGGGGCTACTTCCAGCTGGTTCTGGGTCCTAGGCCTGCCTAACAAGGTAGAAATCTGTCTGTGTTAAAGGCTCAGGAGGAATTGTGGTAAAAGTGTGGTGTCATCTTATAAATTCACTACTTGTAGGTGAATGTGCTGGAACCAAGAGGAAATCACCTTAGGCAATCGATTGAGGAGACAGATACTGAATAGTAAGATGTATATGAAGAAGGTAATCAAATGGTGAGAATAGGAAAGAGTGGAGAACAAAGCCTGGATCTCCAGGGTTGGCCTCCCATAAAGCCAGTAAGGCCTGGTGCTAGCTGGGACATCAGTCCTAAGGTCTGGGAGCCTAATTGTATGGTTACAGATTTTGTTGACATAGAGGTCTCACCTTTGTCAAAACTCACAACCAAGATAGACATGAAGATTGGTGGTAGTGCAATGTCTAGTTGTCAAGATCTCGGAGATCACCTGGACAATGCGGCCCATATGGCGTGTAGTATGTGTGCTGGAAAGAAGACCATCAAGTAGTTCCAAATGATGAGCAGTGGGTTACAAGAGTGGGGGAGGCCTGTAATTGGAGGAAATAAAAGGTTTTGCTGAGACCTAGGAGCATCGTCAAATGGAGGGGAAAGGAGTTATGGCCTCATTTCTGAAAGATGTAGATAAACTGAGTGAAGTCTAATTCCTGTTTTACCCATGACAGGCTGTGTACAGGCTTTGAGCATTCCAGACCTCGTGCATCTTTTGAGAACATGAAGAAGGAACATCTGCCATCGACGGGGAGTGCAACAGAGTCTGGGGCAGTGAGTGAGGTTTCTCAGGACTCACCTCCCACAGAGGATGTTCAGTCAGCCATCCTAACAGCAGCCCTTTCTGCTGTGAGTCACCCCTCAGAATTGATGGAGCGGTGGTGGAGGATCCAAGTGAGGATGGTAATACAGGCTGGAGTAGACAGGACTGATTCTTGAAGAGGGGAAACCCACCATCTAAAACTCAGAATTGGTAGGAAGTGACAAAGTTATGTGTATAACTCAAGCACATCCCCAAACAAATCCAGTAGCTAGTAGTGGTGCTACTTTTAGAAGGGCCAACTGAAACCAAATGCACATCCGAGAGGGGATAGGCAAGGATGTGGACCAAACCACAAACACATGGTGGGAAGAAGGCCATGTTGGTTCTGGAGGGGGTACAACAAACAGCCCAGGTGCATCAGAGAGGAGGTAATGGTGGCTCTGGTAGAGGGTTCAACCAGAACTTAAGACCACAAAAGGGAGGGTACCATAGATTGTGTTACATAGGATCTCAATGAGATAATAGAATGTAGCTGGGAAGAGGAAAAAATTACCCGTTGAGCAATGTTTACAATTCAAATGGTTTAGAAGAGTGATTCTGCTTCCACTTCTTCTGTTTTCTTAAATACTTCAACTAGAATTGAGTGATCTACAACCAATTACCAATGAAGGAGTCCTGGGGTGGCACTGTTTGACGAGCACTGGAGCACAACATCTCCTGAGAAACCATTTACCGGGTCACTATGAGTCTGAATTGATTCCAAGGCATATCACAATTGCAGCAGCTTGCTACAAGGTAGGAGTCTCTCCCCCAGCAGCAGCTCCTTGGAAACCCTACCTAGGGTGGCTAGAAATCTGAAACCACTGGCCAGAGCATAACAATCAGTTCCAAGTACATTACATCAAAATTTTGAAACTGCGTGCTTTTGAAATATTGCCTACTAGCATCAGGAAACAAGGAATGTTAAGCTAGGAATTGATGGAAATTAAGTTGTGTCTTGACAATTCCAGGTAAATGTCCCTTTCCTCTGATGCATTTCCTTTTGACTTGACACCTTTTCCCTTTGTTTGCTGTCATTCTGATATTCAGTTCACACAGCAGAGCCTTTGGTAGGATGCCTATAACTGCTTTATTTGAATTGTGATTATTCCTTGAAAAAATTTTTGCTTTTAATTTATATAAGTTAGCAGTCTAGTGATTTCAACAAGGAAATACAGTTTCTTTTTTTATATATATATTTATTTTGTAAGCTTGTTCCTTAAGGAAGGTCTATGCCAGACACCTTTACAAGAAGCTGGAAAGATGGCGAGAAATAACAGCCTATTTTGGCTGGAGTATTCCCATCAATTGATGCAGGGAGATGTTGTCCCTTGGAGGAGGACATCACTGACCAGGTGACCAGGGGGTACCAGGCATGGGGTGGAGGGGGGCGACAGGCTGGTCGTGGAGGGGGATGCCAGCCAGGAGATGGAGAGGCCAGCCAGGAGGTGGAGGCAGATGCCAGGCAGGTGACAACAGGGAATGCCAACTAGGTTGGAGCTGGGGTCACCAATCAGGTGGAGGAGGGGGATTCCAGCCAGGTGGGGGAGGGGAATGCCAGTCAGGTTGGGGTGGGGGACGCCAATCAGGTGGGGGACAGTTATGCCAGCCAGGTGGGGGAATTGGTTGCCAGCCAGGTGTGGGGAAGGCTGAGTCTGGCCAGGTGGTGGAGGAGAATGTTAGGGAAATTGGGGCGGGAGATGGCAATCAGATGGGGGAGGGGGATGCCAGACAGGTGGGGAAGGGGATGCCAGCCAGGTGTGGGGCAAGGGAACACTGGGAGGGTGGGGGAAAGTTGTTACAGGCCATATGGGGGAGGCTAATGCCAGCCAGGTGGAGTAAGTGGACACTGGGCAGGTGGGAGAGGTTGACACCAGCCTGGTGGGGGAGGGGGACGCCAGCCAGGTTGGGACAGGAGTTGCTGATCATGTGGGGAAAGGGGGATGCCAGCCAAGTATAATGCAATTGAAAAAGAAAATTCAAGAAAGCCCTGTTTCTTTCTCAAAGTGACTTTGTCACTAGATAGCTCCTCCACATCTGACTTCTCACTTGAAAGCTCCTCCAACTGCCCAGCAGGGAAATCAAGTCAAGACACAAATGAAGTTCATCACATCAGTGGTTCTGCTAATTCATTACTCAGGATCTAGAGGGTATTCACATTTCTGGTGAGAACAGAACTTCCCCAGAGTGTTTTCTGGCTCAATATTATGCTTGAATATGATGTGACTATCATCTAGGCTACCCTGTGAAGGATGCTTATGAGTTTACATTTCTGCATAAGTATATTACATTGTAAATGTATAGCATAATAACGAAGTTCCTTTCACATTTTACATAAACTGGCTAGTTTCCTTTGATGGCTACTAGAAATGTTGTGGCTGTGAATGAATGACTCTGTAGGAACATTTGGCTGGACATAAAGAGCCATATCTTTTGTGTCTCTTGGATATATGACATGAATATCATTTCCGGGTCATAGTACATATATGATTGCAATCAACAGTGGAACGATGCTTACTAAACTGACTGAAAACTATGTCCATTCCCAGAGCAACATGTGACAGCGTCTGTTCCAGTTATGAAGTTCTATGTTGCTCCTGTGAGAACAAGGATGTGAAGCCAAGTCAGCAACTCCTTCACACAATTCCTCCAGAATTCCTGTCAGGAAATGGAGGTTCTGGAGAGGCAGTTGGACATAAACTTTCTTCAAACCAAAGAAAATGTATGATTTGGGATTTGTTTGATGAGTGGA
>NW_006408841.1:1783477-1784887 GCF_000296735.1 Chrysochloris asiatica
CAGAAATGTAAAGGTAGATGTTTTACAGCAAGGAGGGGAGTGATTAACTTTTCAGTCTAGGACCGGAGGTCCATAGGACCATCAAGGGAGAAGAGCAGAGAGCGGGACCCTACACAGAGAAGCAGTGATGCCTGAAATGGAGCCAGAGATGATGAAGTGGAGCGATGGAGCAGCTGGAGACTTTAGATCCAGAGAGGGAGAGCCACTGTGTGCTGAAGACCTGGGAGGCATGGGAGAAGGATTGCATGGAGGAGATTGTAACCACATCAATAAGAAGATATACGATAGAATGAATGTAAACTATCACATAATTCACAATAAAACATTAAAAAAAAAAAGAAAAACCAAGGATAGGATCCTTGATGCTCAGTTCTTAAGAAACACAAATCAGACAAAATACAAGGCTCTAACAGCTGGATTGTCAGATGCAGGTATTGTGGGAAAGATCATCTTTAAATAGAAAACCATGAAAACATGATTATAAACACATCACTATCAAATCCATCAACACCACACATCTTTCAATGTAAATAAATTATGGGAAGAACGAAACAAACCTACACACAGATTTTACATGTCACTTTCTCAGTCTTTATCACAGACAGCATCAAATACTGTGCTCTGGGACCTGAGTCTTCATACAGCTCTGGGATACTGTGGCTGGAGTTGTTACCTTTACTTGAAAGTGAGCCTTGAGAAACACAAACACCAATAAGAAATTGATTGGGGACAGTAGGGTACACACCACTCCCTATCACAGGTGGTCATAGCCTAGTTCACAAAAAAATCATCTGGGTTCTCAGAATTTACCTGCATTCTGTGCTGTCCAAGTTTTTAATCTGATATTGCTCACATCACAGACCCTGTGATTGAGTTGTAACCATCTTCTGATTGCAAATTTTGGAATCCACTCACCTCACCCACCTTCATGTGGGCTGGGTGTCCTGCGTATCTAGCCGGTGGGGCCGTGGCGGGGAGGGTGAAGTGCCATCTAGTCAGTTCTGACCCACAGCGATCCTGCTTAGGGTTTTCGAGAAGCGACATTACGGTTCAAGCTGACTTTGCAGTATGGCACATTAATCCACAGTGCCACATCGGGACTCCAGGGATGTATCTACTCTCCTTAAAATCTTACCATTAAGACTCAGCTCAGATGTTGGGTCCTGAAGTCCATTATGTGGTTGTCACTGAATTCTTAGAACCTAACATATGACATCACTGTTTTTTTCACATTTTATGACAGACCACAGGGTTTCCTCCGAACACATTTAAAAGGCTGTCACCTAGAAATCAGAGATTTTGAATTTCTTGTCATGAAAAGGAGCATGTAAGAGGCACTTTAATTGATCAGACTCAATTTTATTTTGAGGGATAAAATATTGACACTAACTGGACAACAAAATTATATTG
>NW_006408841.1:1789763-1797891 GCF_000296735.1 Chrysochloris asiatica
TTTATCTGGCTCTTCTGGGTTCTGAGGCTAATGAAGCTTCACAAAGGCTTTACTGTGGGGTGTTCTTTACAGCAGAGACTACTTTGGAAACCAGGTATTGCCTAGATTCAGTTTTTGGTCCAGGAGGACTCATAGGGGCTAGTCATTACACTAACAAAAGGAGATTTATGGAAGACATCACATTGGCTCTTTGAGCTTCTTTCAAAGGACAGGACACAAGTAGACTCAGGACTTACTTTCAAGGTTATAAGGCAAAGGAACTCTATCTTAACTTTATATTCACACATACACACATAGGGCTTAGTGGTCATTAGTTGGCCTCTGTCTCATTTCCACTAGCTCAGAATTGAGTAAATTATGTGGCAACTGGTCAGAAATGATACTTTTCAACTTTTCAAATGATTCTTGGGTCTTAGATCTCACTAAAACTTTCAGAAACATTTCAATCTGGCAATTTGGGGGAAGGATATGTAGCTGGCTGGCTATTAATACACGGCAACTGCCAGCTCTGGTTCAGGGGCAGGAAAATGCTCTACAGAACTCCACCGCTCAGGGGGGAGGGAGCTGTGCATCTGGCGCTTAACTTTCTTTCACTGACTTTGGCTGCTAGCGCTGACACGAAGCTGCTTTGTGGAGAGAGGCGAGGAGATCCAGCAGCAGGCGGCTGCTACACTCACTCTCTGGGTCCGGTGCTGGGCGGGTGCTGGGCGGGGCATATCTTCTCGGGTGACTAGCTGCAGGCCCAGGCTGTGGCGGCTCCACTCCTGCTATCTTGGCGGGCGGGCGGGCGCACGTCCAGGCAGGGTGCGCGCTTGCCGGCCCGCCGTGGAGGAGGGGAGGCGCACGCAAGCGGGAGTCTCTGGCGAGCGCACGGGGTCCGCGAAGGAGCCAGCGGACTTCTGCCTACGTGCTGGGACGGCGGCAGCGCGTGTGCCGGTCCCGCCGTGGGGGAGGGGAGGCGTACGCTGGCGGGAGTCTCCGGGGAGCACGCAAGATCCGCAAAGAAGCCAGCAGACTTGCTCCGGGACAGCGGGGGCGCGCGTGCCTGAGACGACTGCTGAGGGGAGCATGCGCGGGACCGTGCGCACACAGTGGTTGAGCTCGACATGAAAGGCGCAGGGTGTCTTTCTCCTGAGCTCCCTGGCTGCCGGCTGCTAAACAGAGGTTACTGGGTGGCGTGCCCGGGCAGCAGGAGCGCCACTTCAGACCGGCTGTAGGGGTACCAAGAGGCAGGGCTTCCGTGGCCCTGGTTCAAGGAGGGGAGGGGCCCGCCCGGAGGCTCACGCAGACTCGTTGGAAGGATATAGCTAGAGGCGGGCTGGCTCAGGCCGCACTGGAGTTTGGGCGGCAGCTAGAGAGGTACTGAACTGATAGGCAGATTACAGATCCCAGCCTCAGTGACGCTCGTACCACTGTAGCCCTCTCTGGCCCCAAGACTCCACAGCCAGCGGCGCCTAACTCTCTCCCCCAAGAAGTCTCACTTCCAGGAACAGTTACAACAAGTCTAAGACCTGAGTTTGATCAGATACACATCAACTTGGGAAAAACATGAGGTTGGGTTGGGTGACGACAGGGGAGTTCACTCTCACTACATTCACTTATCCATTCAGACAAAGACAGCACTCCGCCAACCTGGAGGCAGAGTTAAAACAAAACCCATATGGATACAGCTCACGCTGCACTGTGGTAGCGACCCGCTTCGCCTTGCAGATGCACAGACACAGGCCTTTGCAGATGCACAGACACAGGCCTTTGCAGATGCACAGACACAGACCTGGAGGCTCTCCGTCCTCCTCCTATAAGAGAGCCAGAACGTCTTCTAAGACTCCTTGCCGGAAGCTTTACCAGCGCATCCGCCTAAGCTTTATTCCAGCCTCAGACTGAAACTTGAGCTCACAGAACAACAGACAGACAGAATGGCCACTTATATACACAGACTTACCGGCTGGATGCAACCCTTCGGTGTCGGATGTCCTGGTGGTTTTCAGGGATCCCGGAGGAGCCCCCAAATGTTATGCCCAGAATTCAGGGTCCCCAAAGACCACCCAGGAGCCGTGTACCGATGCAAACACATAAGGGTTGTTTAATCAAGCTCGAGCCAGGTCTCTAACCTTATCCGACATTTCGGAATAGGGAAAGAGCCCCGAACTTATTGTCTACAGGGTTTTTATAAATTTTCAAACAGCTCAGGTTTCTCAGCTTTACAATCTTTGGATTGGTTAACAATTGGCAAACTATGAGATGTTACAGTTTAATTGGTCAGGACTGGTGGTCTTTGTTCTTAGGCTAGGGTAAAGGAAAACATCTGGCCTCTGGCCTTGAGCTGCCTGGCTATTTATACATATATCATATTCTTGGAGCTAGAGTACGTGTTCAGGCTAATGTACAGACTGGAGATTGACCTTGCCTCTGGAGGGAACTAATAACTGAGGCCTTGTTTATTTAAAATGCTTTCCTGAGCCTGACTAGCATTTAGTCAAGCAATTTCTAGGTAGGCAAAATCAGGTAAAATCAGTTTGGTCCTTACAGCTTGACCCAGTGGGGTCTAACTACTAATATAGAAACAGATATCTTTTTATAGGTGTAAGTATGTAATATCAAAGTAAACGTTTTTATCAAAATCTGAACCCATGCATTATAAAACAAGTCCTATTAGACTTGCTTAAATCAACAGTCATAACTGAGATGTTCATGATGCAGAAGGGAAAAGCTGACATACTGAATAGATACGGAGAAACGAGTCTGGGTTTGAACACAGCCCCACACATTGATTGCATTCATGAGTTAGCAAATAGTTTAAGGAACAAGAAACCTCAGACCTTTTAGTTAGCAGCCGACTACTGCGCAGTGAGCGGAAATTTAATAACCTCTTTATAACAAAAAAGTACTTGCTGATCATACTGCACTTTCAGCTACAGTATCTTCAGTCTTCAATGTCACCATTCATTGAGGGATTATGTTGAGTTGAGCATGGTTGCTGTTGGTAAGACTGAGTAGGTTCTAGCAGCAGAGTCACTGAACTAGTTAAAAATATGCCTATAAATGTTTTCCCTATTAATACAATTCAGTTTATTATGCTGTGAATGGCATCACATTAATAAAAAAATCTTTTTTTTCAAGTACAGGGTCGCTATGAGTCGGAACCGACTTCACGGCACTTAACAACAAATGATTCAGTTTACTCAACGGCACTTAACAATATAGTTAACAGCTGTATCCCAAGATGTAGCAAGTCAACGTAATCCCTCAATGAATGGTGAAATTGAAGACTGAGGATACTGTAGCTGAAAGTGCAGTATGATCAGCAAATACTTTTTTATTATAAAGAAAAAGGTTATTAAATTTCCACTCACTGCGCAGTAGTCGGCTGCTAACTAAAAGGTCTGAGGTTTGAACCTGTATGGGGTGGCTTTACTCTCTCCAGTAAGGTCGCTATACTGCGGAATTGACTCCACAGCAGAACGTTTGGTCTTGAATCTCTGGCCCTGTTAAGTGCCTAGGATATGAAACTGTAGGTAACTTGTAGGGCACAAACATAATCATCTTAAAAGAACATTGCTGCTCTTGGTCAGTGCCTGGTCCGAAGACAGGGACCCAGTATAGGATTTCCAGGGAGAGGCCGGTGGATTTGAACCGCCGACATCAGGATCAATGTTAGTTTGGTAGCGCAAAACCGGAATGTCAGGCAAGGGGCTGAGAGAGGACAACAGTGCTTTATCCCGCCCACCTGCGAATGCGGGAACAAACCGAACACCCACAGAGCTTTTCTGCAACCAGCGCGAAATCCCATCCAGCGCTATGCGTTTGTTTACAGTTCACCCTCACCCGCAGGCCAGCTGGGTTACCACTGCACACACGGAGGTCCCTCGCGAGGCCCCCTCGGACAACTACCCACAGTGCACCCAGGCCCTCCCCGGTCCAGGCTGCCAGTCCTCTAGACCAAACGCTGCCAGGACGCCGACTCGCTCGCAAAGCACACTGCTGCCGGAGACCCTGCGCCAGCCATCCTCTCCCGGCCCCCATATCTTCTCACCTGCTGCAACACGGCGGTCCTGTGCCAGCCCCACTTCCGGGTAGCACATCAGCGTGTCCCGACTTGAGAGCCAGCACAGGCCAGTAGAGGGCAAAGTACAAATGCCACGCCTTCCCCACTTCCGCTTTGAGGCCCTCGCGGGAGGAGTAACTCCAGGGGCGGGACTCGCCGGGGCGATCCAAAAAAAGGCAAACTGATGATGTATGGTGCGCGGGGGCGGCGCGCGCTGGGAAGATCCAAAGAAAGGAAAACTGATGAAATACTGGAATCTGGCCTGGGCGAGTGTTTCTGGTTTGTTGTGGAAATCTGTTGTTTACCATTATTTCGTAAACTCGTTTTGTTGGAATGTTTCACAACATACAGCCCTCCACAGTACTGCTTTTGTACTTCAAGTTTTAGAAGCAATTTTAAATATTCTGCCCTATTTTTCTGGGGGAGCGTGAACGGCTCCCATATGATAAGCACTGATTGTGAACCTCAAAATCCACGGTTCGAACCCACCAGCCGCTCCACGGAAGAAAGATGAAGCATTCTGCTTCTGCAAAGATTTTTTTTTTTTTAAAGCCTTGGAAACCTTCCATAGTGTTATGAGTTGGAACTGACTACAAGGTAATTAACAACTACATTACCTGTACTTGCTTGGAAACCCTGCACAGGGTCGCTATGAGTTAGAACCCACTAGATAGCATTTAAACAACAAGTATAGGGTTTCCTTGGAAACCCTATACAGGGTCTCTATGGGTCGGAACAGACTCGACAGCGCTTAACAACAACTAGGGTTTCTGAGAGTGTAAATCCTTACTGGAGCAAACAGACTCATCTTTCTCAATGTCTAACCCACACGGCCACCTGGACTCCTTATCTATCATGCGCTGGCTGGTGATGGTTGCATACCACCAGTCAGTTGGACTCATAGCGACCGTGCTCTGCATACGATTTGATTTTGAAGCTGTAAATCCTTAGGGCACAGCCAGCGTCATCTGTCTCACAGAGTGCAGCTGCTAATTTTGATTGGCAGCAGCCAATCTTGACTTTGCAGTTCATTGCTTATCCTAAGAGGCATTATTGCTTTAAGCCCAACCTTCACTAACTGGTAACTGTAATCTTGTGCAGCGAAGCACCAGGAAATGGCGTGTTGGGTAAGCACTGGACTGCTAACCACAAGGTTGGTGATTCAAACCCACTAACCTCTCTTTGGAAACCCTGTACTGGGTCGCTATGAGTTGAAACCGTCTCGATGACACTTAACAAGTCATCTTTGGCCCTGCTGATAGAAATGATGCTGTAGATTGAATGATAGGATTTTACAATACCAAGGATATTTATGGACTCCTGATGTGGCGCTGTAGATTAATGAACTAGACTGTGATCGGTTTTAACAGCAAGGTTTGCAATTTAACTCACTAGCCACTCCTCAGAAGCTTTATACACGGTCACTATGAGTCACTGTAAGTGGAACTTAACAACAAACAGTATAATGTTTATGTCTTTGAAAATGAAGTGTTAAAGAGCAAAGATATATCCTCGCTTTGAAGACAAAGATGTGCCTGACCCAAGCCATGGTATTTTCAGTTGCTTTATGTGCATGTGAAAACTGGACTGTGAATAAGGTAGACAAGAGAAGAACTGATGCAGTTGAATTGTGGTATTGGAAAGGAATATTCAAAATATCAGAAGAAAACAAACCTGTCTTGGAAGAAGTACAACCAGAATGCTCCTTAAAGTGAGAATGGCAAGACTTTGTCTCACATACTTTGGACATGTTGTCAGGAGGAATCAGTCCCTGGAAAAGGACATCATGTTTGCTAAAGTGTTCACCCAAAAAGAGGGAAAGTGGGAAAACTGTCATATTTCATTCATGATCCTTTCCTCAAATGACATTAACAAGGGCTTGAACATAACAATCGTGAGGATGGTGCAGGACTATGCAGTGTTTCGCTCTGTTGTGTATATGGTCGCTATGAGTTAGAATGGACTTTATGGCACCTAACAACACGGTTACGAATCAGGCTGCGAACCTCAAAACTACCAGTCAGCAGTTCAAAACTACCAGCTGTTCCACGGGAGAAAGACGAGGCTTTCTGCTCCCGTAAAGATTTATAGCCTTGGAAACCCTGTGCAGGGTCACTATGTGTCAGAACTGACTCCATGGCACATAACCACCACCACCACCAACACTCATGGAAGTAGCAGTCAAGAAATTAAATGATGTATTGCATTAGGCAAATCTGCTGCACAAGGACTTTTTAAAGTGTTGAAGAGCAAAGATGTCAGCTTGAGGACTAAGGTGTATCTGACCCAAGCCATGGTATTTTCAAAAACCTCATATGCATGTAAAAGCTGGACTGTGAATAAGGAAGACAGTAGAAGAACTGATGCTTTTGAGTTATGGTGTTGGAGAAGAATATTGAAAGTGCCATGAGCTACCAAAAGATCCAACAGATCTATGTTGGAAGAAGTGCAGTAAGAGTGCTCCTTGGAGGCCAGGATGGCCAAGCTTCGTCTCTCATACTTGGGACATATTGTCAGGAGGTACCAGTCTCTGAATAAGGATATCATGGATGGTTAGAGTAGAGGGTCAGAGAAAAAGAGGAAAACCCCCAGCAAAATGGATTGGCAATGGGCTCCAGTGTGGAAACAATAGTGAGGTTGGCCCAGGATCGGGCAGTGTTTCATTCTGCTGTGCATAAGGTCACTATGAGTCACTTCTGACTGGATGGCACCTAACAACAACAACAACAACAACATCTTGGAAACTGATGATAATAATATCCTATTTGCACGGCCTACTGCTATTGGAAGACTCATGGAATAATGTGCATATACACATATTCTTAATGGGAGGAAGTATTTTCATCAAAATCTCAATTTTACATGTGGTGCTGCAGGATAAGCCACTTGACCACAAGGTCATTTGAACTGCAAGGTCAGCAGTTCAAACTCACTAGCCGCTTCACAGAAACCTTGTACAGGGTCATTGTGAGTAGGAACCAGCTCAATGGCACTTAACAACAATTCACCAGCCGCTTCTCGGAAACCCTGTATAAGCATGCTGTGGGAGGGAACCAACTTGACAGCACTTAACAACAACAACAGTTTAAATCTAGTATCCTAAGAATGAAGGAGAGAAAAAAAAAAAAGGTCAAGATTCTCAAAGGACCGAGAGTTTGTATTTCCTGCTCATGTGCAGAGTTCAGGTTGTGAACAGGGGAACTGTGAACCTAGGCTAAGCATTCTAGCACTTCTTTGGCGCAGCACTCCCATGTTGTGGTTGTTTTGGTTTTTTAAAATATGTCTTTGGTTTTGTTTGCATTATATTTTAATTCATTACCATCCTTTTTAAAAAATCAGGATTTTTCACAGAAAAAATCAAGCTTCCTGGTTTTTCTCAGAGAAGCTCAAAAGATCTTGTAAAATGCTGAGTCTCTGAGTGAACTATACTCCCTTTGGATGGGGTATGAGTTCTCCAATGGGCTAAAGACCCAGTGGTAGTGGTTGGTGGTTATTTGCTGTGGCATCATCTCCGACATATAGCAACCCCATACAGGGTTTCCGAGGCTGTATATCTTTACAGGAGTAGAAAGCCTCATCTTTCTCCCGCGGAAAATCTGGTAGTTTCGAACTGCTGACCTTAAGTTAAGGTTCGCAGCCTGATTTGTAACCACTATGCTACCAGAGCTCCTTATAGTAGGCTTCATTCTTCTATACCTGAATGGTCACTGACACCACTCCTTTAAAGGTCTAAGCAGAAATCTCAATGCACTCACTATTGGTTACCCTTTTCATAAAGAGGATGAATATGTTCAATTCTCTTCCCTAGGAGTTAGACGTGAGATAGAGAAGAACACAAAACTTCCTCCTAGGCAATAGCTCAAATCCATGGTGGCTGTCTCTCCCTTAAGAATCTCACCTCATGAAGCTTCACCGAAATTCCAGGCAAAATTACTATGGAACTCCAAGGCATAATTCTAATATGTCTATCACTTCATTTGCTGTAACAGAATTATCATTGCATTAAGTTGGTAATGTTGTTGTTGTTGTTGTCAGGTGCCATCGAGGTGGAACCAACTCATAGCGACCCCATGCACAGCAGAA
>NW_006408841.1:1798991-1809094 GCF_000296735.1 Chrysochloris asiatica
TCGTTCCACGGCCTCTTCTGAATCCAGCCTGAACCTCTGGAAGTTCTATGTCAATGTATGATTGTAGCCGTTTCTGTAAGTTGGTAATGAGTGGTGTCAAATTTCTAATGGCCACCTCTCCCTCCTTCCTCCAACCCAAGTCTCATTGAATGGTTCTCAGTGGGAGTACACAGCTGCCAATCCCTCCAGCCTCCCTCTGTTTTCTCACTTTGATAATAGCAATTCTTAGACTTATAGGAAGATAATTAGAAGTTCTCACAATGTCCGGTCTAAACAAAGCAGAAGGCCAAACCCCAACATCCACTTGATTTTGTGTTTATTGTAATTCCCCAAGCCTAGTTCAGATAAATGTGTTTTGTCCAAGTTCAGGTGCTGCTTTTTTCCCTTGCTTCTCGTACTTATCTATAGGCAGGTCTTTGATTTTCCTGAGCCAGGCCGTTTTGCTGGCTTTTTCTGGATCGACTACCATGGTGGGTTCACTTGCCTGATATTCCTTCATCTTGGCTTCCCTGTACTCTTTCTCCTTCTTCATAGTCAACAGCATGAACCCCGTGTGCATTCTAAAGGGATTGAGGGCTGTGTAGAAGTGAGGCCATTCTTTCTTGAGAGGCTGGGTCACTGTGTTCACTTGCGGAGCAGCCATGCGGTTTGGTCTGATGACGAGCATGCTGGTCAGGTGGCCAGCACTGCGCACTGCCCCTTCAAAACAATTGGGCACTCGGTCTTTGCCTTTGAAGCTGCCAAATAACCTGGAGCAGATAATCATAGGTTGGGGTATGGTGGACTGAATTCTGGGACTGTGCAAAGAATTCTTGAGATTAGGCTGCAGTTTCTGGATTTCTAGAGGCACGGTAGGTTGTTTCACTTCTGTGGTGGGGTTGCTGGTCCTTAACTCTTCAATGGCATGCTGAAGTGATTTTCCTTTGAAACTCAGAACCTTCCTCGAATGGGAGATGGAAGAACCCCAGGCATCAATGACTTGGACTTGGGGTCTCCCAGGATAAGCAAATGACCCTGAGTTGTGGGCTTGCTGCAGGGCATTGACAGTCAGGAGATGTTGGTCAGGTGACATAGGGACATGCCAACCTTTAATCTTTGAGCAGTGGGTCAAGTCTATAGGAGTTTCCAGTTGTTTTCTTTTTTTCTGTGCTTTCCCCACATCATCTGCTTTTGCAAAAGAAGAAGACAAAAATAAGTCAGCCTTCTAGGAAAAAGAGCAAGTACTTATGTATAAAAGTTAAAGCTATTCTTACACTATGCAAATGGAGATATTGGCAGCCCAACAGCCATGCCATCTGTAGGCAAACATCCCTTATGTCTACAAATGCTGACACTTAACAGCATTGTTAAGAAACATGCTGGTGTTATTATACCCAAGTGTGAATTAACCTGTAGATGCACATGAAGGAAGCATGGGTTCTCTCAAAGTTTCACACATTGTTGAAACTTGGCTTTGACCTTCATTCCTCCTATGATGTGTCTTATGAACATCAAATAACAAACCTACTTTTTTGGTTCTTGAGAATTGTGGTGCTTATTAAAGTCATTTTCATGGAATAACTATAACAATTAAAATGAAAGAAATTATATCACGTGGTCAAAAACAAAAATTCCATCCTGGTGGAGCACTATAGGATAAGCAGGGTCCGTTTGAACCACAAAGTTGGTGGTTCAAGCCCACCAGCCACTCCTTGGAAATCCCATACAGGGTCACTATGAGTAGTAACAAACTTGATGGCACTTAGCAATAACAACGTTCTTACAATGGTTTGGACCAGAAGGGCAGGGCGCCCAGTAAAACTCTAATGATAAATTTCTATTGCTAATCTCTTAAGTTTCTTAATGGACTGTAGTTCCCAAATGTGTCTATGGATGAGATAAAATGTCTTAATATCTAGCTTTAATAGTGGATACCAGATGTATAGTATTTGGGCTTTTGACTCTGAATGGTCAGAGAGAAGTATGCCCTGCAATTTTTTTTCTCTTGTTCACCTTCCCTTTAAAATGTTTTTTGCTCAACTAACACAGGCATTCTCTGTCATATTCCTTGTCATATTGTATTATTACGTGCCACCACGTCTGTTCCAATTCACAGCAACCCTAAACAGTGTTTCTGAGGCTGTAAATCTTTACGGGGGAAGAAAGCCCCATCTTTCTCCCATGGAGCCACTCATAGATTTGAACTGCTGACCTTGAGGTTAGCAGCTCAGCTTGTAACCCACTACACTACCAGGGTTCCTTAACATACCACATTGTAACCTCAAGGGGCAGAGTCTGGACTCATTTGTCTCTGGCCAAGAGTGAATTGACCCTACAAAGCATAGCTCTAAAAAGCTTTTTAAACACAAAATTGTATTGCAGAGTTTGGTCTCCACCTTACTAATCAATTTGGACTCCAAATGATCTTTGGATATTTCCCAAACCAAACTAGTGTTACGTATGTCATTCCTGAGTAATGTAAAATATCACTACATGGCTAAAAGGCAGATTTGAAAAAGGAGTTTCCAAAATATTTTGAACAATAACAGTGGGCACAGATTCACAGATGAGGACAAACACTCACTAGAATGTATAAACTCTCACCTGTCTCTTTAGAAAGCAGCTTATTACATCATGGGCAAGGCCTCCAAGGTGCCCAAGACCCTCAACTTATCAAAGATGGTTTCACAAGGGAGAAAACATATTATGGTTCTCCTACTTGGGTTTTTCAATCTTTATAACACATCACAGATTATCTTTATAGAAACATTATCCCCGTTTTACAAAAGAAGTAACTGAGCCCTGGAAAACCAAAGTCGTTTGCCTCACTAACCTAGAAATTAAGGAGCTCTGGTAGTGTAGTGGTTACGAATCAGGCTGTGAACCGCAATGTCAGCAGTTTGAAACTACCAGTGGTTCCATGGGAGAAAGATGAGGCTTTCTGCTCCCGTAAAGATTTACAGCTTCGGAAACACTATGCAGTTCGCTATGGGTTGGAATTGACTCGACAGTACTTAACAACAAGAACAACCTAGCAATTAAAACTCAGTATGCCAAACACCACCAATCTATAACCAACAAATAAAACTCAGTGTTCGACATATCACTGTCCTTAAACAGATAGGTTTAATCCTAAGAGTATTTGTATATGGGCATATTTTGTTGTTGATAAGTGCCTTTAAGTTGATTCCTACTCATAGCAACCCTGTATAGCAGAGGTGGGAACCTTTTTTCTGCCAAAATGTATAACATGATTTGTGGGCCATACAAAATTATCAACTTAAAATGTAGCCTGCTATATTTGGTCTAACCTTTAATTAACTCACCCCAAATGTGTTAGTTTGATGGTTCAAACTCACCAGCTGCTCCTCAGAAACCCTCTACAGGGGCAGAACTGACTCTACAGCACTTAACAACAACAATGGGATGGCTGGAACCAAAGTTGCTTTGGTAGGTCCAGATGAAATGATTTTGCGGGTCTCATATGGCCTGAGGACTGGACATCCCCCACCCTGGCTATATACAGTTTTAGAGGCTTCTTTTCTTATTTTTATTTTTTATTTTTAATATATTTTCAGAAGCAAAAAGCCATGGAGCAGCTTGAGAGCTCAAACTGCAGACGCTGTGGTTCGCAGTTCAATGCTTACCTTTTGGAGCCTCCACACTCCCATATAGACATATTAGGATGCAATGAAACTTCAATCCTCACCTCCCAAACCCAGACTTTGGTAATTAAATAAATTTAAAACGGAATGAAATTAAAATGTCAAACTCTACCTCACTTCTTCCCAGTAGAAACTGCTAAAATACGAGTGGGCTTCAAAAAGCTTGTGGGAAAATTCCATTATGTTTTAATTCCACCCTTAATGATTCATCATGAGTTAATTAAACATAATTATATTACAAATATGATAGGGAATTGGTTTGATTGGTTGTGTACCTTTGAGTCAATACCAACTCATGCAACCCTGTACCTGCATGGGGTTTCTGAGGCTATAAATCTTTGTGGGAGCAGAAAGCTTATCTTTATCTTTCTCCTGTGGATTAGATGGTGGAGTCGAACTGCTGACCTAGTGATTAGCAGTCCAACATGTAACCACTATGCTACCAGAGCTCCTTCATGTTAGGGAGTATGATAAAGCATTTCTGTATTAGTTAAGAAGACATTTTAAGTAGAAAGATGAGTGAGTACTTTTGTATACATACAGTTTTTGTCCTTTTATTTAAAAAAAATTGTGATGAGCACAATGCTCACTAACTTGTCTTTACTCAAATCATAATATATTGTGTAAATTTACAAGTCATTTTGGATGCTTGTCACATAAGTTTTAGCTGTTGTATAGTATTCCGTAGTATGTTTTACCCCCTCATTATCTCCTTAGCCATTGTCTGTTGATGGGCATTTAGTTTGCTAATGATTAACCTTAAAGAAATGCAATATCATTTTTATGATTATTTTGTTGTTTTTAAGTGCCTTCCAGTGGATTCCATGACCCACAGCAACCTCATATAGGGTTTTCAAAGAGCAGCTGAAGAGCTTGAACTGCTGACCTTGCAGCTCAAAGAGATTTTGCAGTCCAGTGCATTAACCCACAGCACCGCACTAGGATATTGTTATTGTTGTTGTTGTTGTTGTTGTTGTTAAGTGCCATTGAGTCGGTTCCAACCCATAGTGACCCTGTACAGGGTTTCCAAGGCTGTAAATCTTTACTGGAGCAGAAAGCCTCGTCTTTCTCCCACGGAGTGGATGGTAGTTTCGAACTGCTGACCTTAAGGTTCACAGCCCAATTCATAACTACTACGCTACCAGAGCTCCTTATTAGCGAGTACTAAATGATTGCTAATACCCAGCAGTGGATCTGCTTTGGGGAGCTCTTAAATTAAGAATGTAAATTGATATAGCATTCTAAAAATAAACAATCACAGAAAACTCTAACTTTTAAATACATTCATCCTTTGGTTCAGCAATTCCAGGACTTTATCCCACAGATAATACCTGTATGAGAACACAGACATAGGTAGACACAAAGATGTCCATTGCTAGTTTAGCCCTCATAAAGCATAATTGTTTTGGCCCCCACCTTTACAGGAAGTCCAATTCAATGAAACACTGTTATATTAGCCAAAAGTATTTGAAAGGCATTTTCAATGTCTGCTCACACCTTTCAAAACAACAGAAAGGACAGCCCATTCATGATGTCCAGCAACTCTTCTTAAAATCCCCATCCCCATCTCCTTTATCTCACATACATAACAACCGTCCAATCTCTCACCTCCCTCATCCACACTAGGCGCCCTTCAATTAGTTTCAAGTCACGGTGGCCCCATATGTATGAGAGTAGAACTGGAATCTGTAGTGTTTTCGATGGTTAACTTTTTGGAAGTAGATCATCAGCCCTTTCTTCTTACTTTTGAGTAGACTCGAACCTTCAGCCTTTCAGTTGAAGAGCTCAGCTGAGCCCATTAGCCCTTGTACCACCCAGGGCCTCCTCCTTCATCAAATCTCCTAAAAACCTCTCTGAAATCAGCCCTGACAGCTTCTTGTCTCTTCTGTTGTGCCCATTACTCACACTGATAGCAACAGTCCAGGCAGTGAAAGGCCCGGTGGCAGATGACATGGTAGTCTAGGAGTACAAAACTAGAAATTCAGATCTTAAAAAGATTCTGGTTCTCTGGCCTCAAGTTAGTAAGGGGAGAATTAGGAAAAGCAATGACTCTTAAGAGTAACCTGTCTACTAATAAAAACTAAAATACAGAGAGAGAGATGAATTCTTGACAATAATTCAGAGCAAAGTTATTACCGTTCATCTTATTCCTGCCATGGATTTTGCTTCCAAATTCTCTTGCCCATCATCCAAGTCACTTGGTTCCTTAAAAACAGGACAAGCTTTCTTCTTGCTATCTCTCCGGGATGATTCTAACATTTCTTGAATTGGAGTTTGTACTATTAATGCTGAGAAATTAAGATTGGGAGGCTGTGTGATGGCAGTTATGTGCCGTGGAGATGGTTCCAACTCATAGCAACCCTGCACAGGGTTTCTGAGGCTGTAAATCTTTACAGGAGCAGAAAACCTCATCTTTCTCCCATGGGACAGCTGGTAGTTTCGAACTGCTGACCTTGAGGTTAGCAGCCCAACTCATAACCATTACACTACCAGATCTCCTTTGGGTGGTGGTGGTGGTGATTATGTGCCATGGAGTTGGTTCTGATTAATAGCAACCTGTACAGGGGTTCTGAGGCTATAAATCTTTATGGGAGCAGAAAGCCTCATCATTCCCCCGTGGAACCACTGGTAATTTCGAACTGCTGACCTTGCAGTTCGCAGCCTGACTCGTAACCACTACGTACCAGATTAGCTCTGAATAATTGGGATGTAGCTAATAATTAGACTAACTTCATTCAAAATATCATCTTATTGTGTATTATCATATGAAACTAAGTAGTCAACTAGAATCTAAGTTCTAGAGCACTGCCTGCCTCCCCTCCCACTCACTTTTCCTGCTAATTATCAAACTTTAGGCATTATCTAGCATTCTTGGTTCTCATCTCATATAAAATATATAACTGTTTTTGGTTTAATATGTTTTGGAAGAGGTGCAGCCAGAGTGCTCCTTGGAAGCCAAGATGGCTAAACTTCGTCTCACATACTTTGGATATATTGTCAGGAAGGAACAGTCGCTAGAGAAGGATGTCATGCTGGGTAAGATGGAGGGTCAGAGAAAGAGAGGAAGACCCCTAATGAGATGGATCAGCCAAGTGGCATCATTGATAGTGTCAAGTGTGGCAGCAGTAGTGAGGTTGGCTCAGGATTGAACATTGTTTCGTTCTGCTGTGCATGGGGTCGCTGAGTCGATTCCAACTCGATGGCACCTGACAACAACAACAATAACATGCTTGGTAGGGATCTATTAGTCTTCTGTGGCACTATAGGATGAAGACACTAAAGAATTCTACCAACTTCAGAGTTGTGGTACGGCACTATAGGATAAGCACTGGACTACTAACCACAAAGTTGGTGGTTCAAACCCACCAGCTGCTCCTTGGAAATGCTCTACAGGGTTGCTATGAGTTAGAACCTACTCGACGACACTTAACAATAGAGTTATAGATCCAATTAATGGTGCCAAATATAGGGCAAATCAAAGGAAGAAATCTGGCTACTCTAACACAACATAATTTATTCTTTGGGTGTCTTATAAATGACCTGGACATGCCCCCTACATACTACACAAACACACACACAGACTTTATAACTAATATTTTCAAGTATATACATTTTATCTCCGAGGTCTAATGATATGTGTTTAATACTCTTTTTTTTTCTGCTTATAGCAACTTCTCATCTTTGTATCAGCGAAATAGTTATATAATATGTATTTGGAATTTGTTGTTGTTGTTGTTTAATAGCACATATTGAGGCATAGTTTTATCTACTGTTCAAAAATTTTATTCTGTTTAAAATAGTAGGACAGGCTTCCTGCTTACCAAATTTTTTGGTGGATGGACGAGAATGGTTTCCACCTTCCTGAAAGGTTAGGATGTAAATGATCAAGAAACCAAACACTGGCTAAAACAATGCTTAAGAAACCCTTCACCTGTCCCGCTGAAACTGCCTGGGATTGAACTCTTTTACCTGTGGATAACATGGCTGCCTTCAGGAGAAGATGAGGCTTGTGAGGTTTAAGGGAGAGAGGCTGATGGGACACAGTTTGTTTACTGGATACAGCATTCCGTAGACTATGAACCTGAGTGTTAGACACAGCATCAGCGAGACCACTGTCTTCCTTTTCCTCCTCTCTGTCCTTGTTCTTCTTTTGTTTCATTTGTTCCTGAGAGTGCTGCCACTTTACATGCTCAAACTGGAACATGATAATATTGCTCTAGGTGTTGATCACCATCCTGAAACCAAAACAACAAGATTGTTCACAAAAAGAATGTGGAGACCACTACTGCCCAGCCTCCAAAAGATGTATTTCAATGACTATTCCAGCCCATGCTTAGACCAAGGGCACAGTGTCCAGGAGGAGCCACATAAACAGGGTAAAGTAGGGTGTTGGAGGGTTTGAAGTAGTAAAAGGTGGCAGCCTCACAGCAGGGATGGTTAGCTTTGATCTACTTTCTTCAGAAACAAATGCTGATAAGGTCTGTTTGCATTGTTTTTCAAGTTAAAATGTCTAAAAAATGCATGTTAGATCCTGGAGTGAGTGACAAGTATGGAGCGTGACCAAGGCACATAAAAATCAGTTGTCACATGGGGAAAAATGTGGAACAGAAACTCCAATTCTTAAAAATTTCAGATTTACTGGACCAGCAGAGATTGGAGGGGGGTGGGGGTGCTCCCTGAGACTACTGCCCTGGGATATTTAAACTAAGCTGGAAACTAACCCCTGAGATCACCTTAAGTACTGTACTACTTTATAAAAAAAAAAAAAATCTGTATGAGACTAAACAGTCAGTTGTTACTTTAAAATAAAGATGAGAAAGTAAGGGGGCAGGTGAATGAAAACACAAACAAGCAGACGAGATGTAAATAATAAGAATGTTTATGCATCATGAAGAATGTAGCCACTGCCATGGGACAATTTATGTAGAAATTGTTGAATGGGAACCTAAACTGCTATATAAACCTTTACAGAAAACACAGTGAGATGCCGTTTTATTTTATTTTTTTAAAACACAAAAATCAGATAGTACTGAGTCAAATGGTGACCCCATGTGTGCAAGAGTAGATAGAACTCTTCCCCACAGAGTTTCCAGTGGCTGGTGTCTCAGAAGTAGATCCCCGTCCTATTCTTTCTAGCTGCCTCTGGGTGGATTGGACCTGCAAAGTTTTGGCTACCCTTTTCCACCCTGCACATTTTGTTGCTGTTGTTAAGTGCCGTCCAGTCGGTTCCAACCCATATTGACCCTGTATAGGGTTTCCGAGGAGCAGCTGGTGAGCTTGAACTACCAACCTTGTAGTTAAAATAGCTTTGAAATCTGTCGCAGTAGCCCACAGCGCCACACCAGGAATCCTACCCTGCACAAAGACATCTTGAAATGTATGATTTTTAAGTACAGCATCCAAACCCAATGTTTGTATGGCTGTGATAGGAATGATGTGGAAACCATCCCTCCCTTTCAGACCTTCCAACTCACCCTGCTAACAGTGTCTCTCCATGCTTTTAGACACAATGTTGGTACTTTATATAAAACAGGATGATTTCTAGCTTCTCTCATGCCTACTTTCATGCTCTGGTAAGAAAAGCATTTCCAAACTTGGCTTCCCAGCACTGCTTCCCCCCAGCCACAACATTCACAAAGCAAGTGTTTTTCCTCTCTGTGTCCAGACCTACAAATCATACCTCAGAGATATTGTGGGTTTGACTCCAGGCCATCATAATAAAGACAGTATAGCAATAAAGCAAGTCACACAAGTTTTTTGGTTTCTTAGTGCATATAAAAGTGATGTTTGCACCATTCTTTAGTCTATTAGGAGTCCTGGTGTGGCACTGTGGGATAAAGCACTGGACCAGAAGTTCAGTTTGAAACACAAGGTCAGCGATTCAAACTCACCAGCCATTCCTTGGAAACCTGATACAGGGTCATTGTGGGTTGCAACTAGCTCAACAGCACTTAACAACAACAGTCTATTTGGTGTGCAATAGTATTATGAAAAGGTTTTAAATATTGTGAGAATCATCAAAATGGAACACAGACATGAAGTGAACACATACTGCTGGAAAAATGGTGTGTCCTGGTTTCTGAACTCACTTGCTCAGTTCTCTCCCACTGGAACTCTTGCTTCTGCCAATCCCCTCTCCCTGTAAGTCTCTGCAATACAAGTGGCACATTGGAGGCAGCTATGGAGGCTTTAGGCAGCTGAATGCATGATCTGGGAGTAATTAGGGACTCTGTATTTGTAGAACCAAGGTCCTTGCAGAAACCATCCAAAATCAGTTATCGACTCTGATTCATGGTAATCCCATATGTGTCAGAATACGGTTTTCAATGGCTGGTTTTTCAGAAGCAAATCACCAGTCCTTTCCTCTGAGGCACCTCTCGGCAGACTCAAACCACCAGCCTTTTGGTTAACCAAGCACATTACCTGTTTGTACCACCCAGGGATGCAGCAAACCATGTT
>NW_006408841.1:1810057-1812758 GCF_000296735.1 Chrysochloris asiatica
AGACAGATGAGGCTTTTGGCTAGACAGGGTCACTGTGAGTCAGAACCAAGTCAGGGCACACCACCACCACCACAGCCCTAATCAGAAATGAGCTCTGCTCAGTCTTTCGTACTTTCAGCAAATCCACAGCTGGAATCCCAGAGAGAAGGATTAAAAGAAAAAAACAAAAACATACCTCCACACCTACCACCCACCTGTTTCCCTGAGTAAAGAAGGCCAGTACAGGGTCACTTCTGCCATTGGCTTTCATCACCTTCAGGCAGTTCCCATTTAAGAAATTGTAAATGTGGATTTGCCATCTGCACAGGCACTGATAACCTGGAGGAAGAGAAGAGACATTTGGAGCATCTCCCTGGAAGGGAACAGAGCAACAGGTAGTACCTTTCTTCAGGTAAACTGCTTGAGTTTGTTTGTTGTTTGGGGTGTCTTGTGTATGACTGGGTTGCAGTGGTGGTAACAGAAGGCACGTTTGCCATCGTGCAATAATTCTAGATGTAAGCCATCAGCCTTCAAGATGTGACCAAGCCTACCTCTCCCTATTCCACAGTTATCCTTGTTGATCTTGGTGCCACATGTCTGATACATATATATCCTCAGGCTTTTTATTTCTCAATTTGACTCCTAGCTGTTTACTTCTACAACAGTCATGATGACAACTATTTACTGTCTTTATTCTCTTTTAACATAGTAATATTAGGTAAAATAGAAACAGAACCAAAGGGGAAATGATTACCATTTTATCAAGCAAAAACCAGGAGTTTAAACATTTTCTTTTTGATCTTATATTAGTGGTTTTCTATTCTTTCGATAGAAACATCCTTAAGGAAATTTGGACCTGGAACAATTTTAATGTATGAGTATTCTTTTGTGATGAGTAGCATGAAAAGGGAAAAGATCTATGTAAATACCTCAAAAAAAATTCTCCCTAAATCAGTCGGGTCTCAGTTGGAATCCAGATATCTGGAGTATTGAAGTCTGAGAAAGTATAATTCACCTATTACTGATAATGACAGGAATCTGATGCCACCAAATCCTATATGCAAAACAAGTCCATTGACTTCCCCCCCCCCCCTTCTTTGTTTATTCATATCCATCCAGGGCCTATCTGACAAGCTATCTACTCCATCCCACACACATATACATAAACTTCAAGTATGCCGTTATATTCTTTGGGACGCAGCCCATGTCTTATGCACCATTGCATGCCCAGCAACTAGCACAGTGCTTAGTCCCTAGTGGTTCTTCTCTAAATAGTGATTGAGAAAGTGGTTGCCTGCTTATGGTTTCAGAGTATGGTCATTGCTCTTAGTGTGTTAAGAGAACGTCATCCATCCTATACCATTTGGCCTTAGCCTTGGTCCTATCCCAGGTCCAGACAACGACTTTTTCATGCCATAACCACCAACAAAACAAACAACAAAAACCCTGGAAGGCAGGAGCCTGCTCAGCATGTTCAAAAAACTGCAAGAAGGCCAATCTGACATAAGTAAATAACTCATATTGGATTGGAAAATAAGTAAAAGAACATTCAATTAAGTTCTGTTTCCACCATAATGGATTATAATAGCTTCGTGGTGCTCCAAGCACATCTTAGTCTGCCTATCAGGTAATCTAGCACTGGGGCAGATGCCTGTGTAGAAAGCTCTGCGCCATTTGTACCTCTTTTGATCTGCATGAGCTGTGCGCAGTTCTCATAGGTTTGTATGATATTTGGTTGTTATTGTTATTAAATGCTATCAAGTCAGTTCTGACTCATGTGAACCTCTAAAAGGTTCCCGAGGAATAACTGGTGGTTTTAAAATGCTGACCTTGTGGTTAGCAGTCTAATGCTTATCCGGCAATGCCACACCATAACATTTGGTAGGCCCATCTCTATTATTACAACCTATCAATAATTGGAAAATTTGGCCTTGGTGATAGAAATGATGCTGGAGATCGCATAAGAGAATTCTGCAAAATCAATTATTTGTTCATTTCAAATACCTTCTTTAGAAAGCATAAGAGATGACTATACACATGGACCTCACCAGATGGAATACACAGAAATCAAATTGACTACATCTGTGGAAAGAGACGATGGAAAAGCTCTATATCATCAGTAAAAACAAGGCCAGGGACAGATTATGGAACAGATCATCAATTGCTCGTATGGAAATTCAAACTGAACCTAAAGAAAATGAAAACAAGTCCATGAGAACCAAAATATGACCTTGAATATATCTCACCTGAATTTAGAAATCATCTGAAGAACAGATTTGATACATTAAACACTAAAGACTAAAGACCAGAAGAGTTGTGGGATGACATCAAGAACATCAAAGTCATTAAGAAGACAAGAAAGAAGGAGAAGGTCAAAATGGATGTCAGAAGAGACACGGAAACTTTTGTTCTCCAGCATAGAGATGTTAAAGTAAATGGAAGAAATGAGGAGGTCCAAGAGCTGAACAGAAAATTTCAAAGATCAGCTTGAGAAGATAAAGCCCAATATTACAATAAAATGTGAAAAGATCTGGAGTCAGAAAACCAAAAAGGAAGAACACGCTCAGCATTTCTCAAGCTGGGGAAACTGAAGAAAAAAATTCAAGCCTTGACTTTCATTAAAAGATGATGGAAGGAAACATCTATGGAAGCAGTAGCTCAAAAGAGGGAACAAGTTCTTACAGGAAGATTCATTCCCACCCCCTCCACACACAGAGTAGAC
>NW_006408841.1:1814533-1832186 GCF_000296735.1 Chrysochloris asiatica
GTTTTCAATAACCTCATATGCATGCGAAAGCTGGACAGTGAATAAGGAAGACCATGGAAGAAGTGACACATTTGAGTTATGGTGTTGGAGGAGAATATTGAAAATGCCGTGGGCTGCCGAAAGAACCAAAAGATCTGTGTTGGAAGAAGTGCAGCCAGAGTGCTCCTTGGAGGCCAGGATGGCCAGACTTCATCTATCATACTTCAGACATATTGTCAGGGAGGACCAGTCACTGGAGAAGCATATCATGTTTGGTAAGGTGGAGGGTTAGAGAAAAAGAGGATGATCCCAGCGAGATGGATTGGCAAAGTGGCAGCATCAATGGGGTCAAGTATGGGAATGATAGTGAGGTTGGTCCAGGATCAGGTAGTGTTTCGTTCTGCTGTGCCTAAGGTCGCTATGAGTCAGTACTGACTCAATGGCACCTAACAACAAACAACAATTAGTGATTAAAAGGAGTCCTGGTGTGGCGCTGTAGGATAAGCATTGGACTCAAAACTACAAAGTGGGTAGTTCAAACCCAACAAATGCTCCTCCAAAAATCTACACAGGGTTGCTATGAGTCAGAACAGACTCAACTGCACTTAACAGCAACAGTAATTAAAAACACAGGTTTTGGGATCAGAAACTTTGTGTTCAAAACCTTACTCTACCAATGATTGACTTTATAACCTTGACAAGGAAACAGAAACCTTCAGTTTCCTCTTTTGTACAAAGTGGGTCCTGACTTCTGCCCCACAAGAGTGCTCTAAGGCTTGAGTTAGGAAAGGCATGTTAAGAAATTAATCCAGGACCTTGCACAATGTTGGTTGTTGTGATCTCGGCACAACCCAGTCTTCTTTCAAGTTTTATTTCTGCCTAGAAATAAATCATTTGCCTCCTCAGTTCCTTCTTCATCAAAAAACAAGGCCGTGAGTGACACCAGTGAAGGTGGAGGAGTAAGAAACTTCACATTTCTGCCCTCCATAAAAGCAACAGAAAAGTCTTATTTAAAAAATGCCAGAATCCATTTGTTTGGATTAAACAACCAAAAGCCCAAACGCCCTTATTCAGTAGAAATGACTGAATCTCAGCAATGAGGGAATAGTAATCACTGTGCTGAATCTCAGTGTGTGATTTGTTGAATGTAAAACTGATGATCTGTTAAAGAAATTCTCTACATTCTGCCTTGATAAGTAGCAACTGGGTCTTAAAAGCTTATAAACAGCCATCTAAAGTGCAACTATTGGTCTCTCCCCATCAGGAGCAAAGAAGAGTGAAGAAAATCAAAGATATTTGGAAACATTTAGTCCAAAGGACTTATGGACAACATGAGCCTCCACCTCCACAACCCTGAGACCCAAAGGACAAGATGGTGCCCAGCTACCACTACCTACTGCTCTGAAGGAGATCACAATAGAAGGTCCTGGATAGAGTGGAGAAAAATGTAGAAGAAATTTCAAAATCATAGAAAAGACCAGGCTTACTGTTTCTCTCATACAGAGACTGGGTGACTACAGCCCCTAGTTATCCTTTAGGACAGGAAGTGAACTCACCCCATGGCTCAATTTTAAACCAAACAATAGACAGGACAGTAGGGTAAACGTTAACACCAAGGAGGTACGCACTCATTAGAATGGTCAACCATGAGAGATCACGTGTCCAGAGACAAAATCCCGAAGGCAGGAAGAGACAGGAAAGAAGCATGGAAATGGGAAACCCAGGGAGAAGTGGAATGAGTGTTATTACATTGTGGGGGTTGTAGTCAATGTCATGAAACAAAATGTATATGAATTTTTTATGGAAAATTCAACTACTGTGTAAACTTTCACTCAAATCACAATAAACAGTTAAAAAAGAAAAAGAAACTGAAAAATTATCTCTCTGGTAACCATTAGGAAAATAACTAAAAATATATATGGAAAAGGAAGACCAATTCCACAGGATTCACTAGAAAACTCAATCACACACACAAAAGAGGTATTAATGTAGGAACTGAAGAACAACAACAACAACAAAAAGAGACAACATAAAACACATAGATAACAAAGAACTGAAGAAATATCTTCTTTTCTAGAAATTAAATTCAATGTAAATTTATAAGACTCGCCAATTAAAAGGCAGAGTTTGAAAGAAGGGATCACAAAATACGATCCAACAATATGTGTTGACAAGAACTTTAGATTCCAAGACACAAATAGGTTGAAAGTAAAATAAGGTAAAGAGATATTTCATGCAAACAGTTAACAAAGGAGAGCCTGGGTGGTTGTACTATTATCAAACAAAATAGACTTTTAGACATAATTGTTACTAAAGACATAAAAGGCCATTATAAAATGAATATTGTTGTTAAGTGCCATCGAGTTGGTTCCAATTCATAGAAAGCTGCATTGGCTTTCCGAGACTTTGAATCTTCATGGGAGCAGAAAGTCTCATCTTTTTTCCTGTAGAATGGCTGGTGGGCTCAAACCATGGAACTTGTGGTTCACAGTCCAGTGCTTCTCATATGGAGCCACTGTGCTCCCTATATATAATGGCAAAGGGGTATAAGTCCATCCAGAAGATATAACAATTATAGATACATATGCATCCATTGATAGAGCCCCAACATATTTGAAGCAAAATCTGACAGTATTAAAGGGTGAAACAGATGATTCAACAACCATAGTTGGTGATTTTAACACTCCTTTTAAACAGTAGATAAGTCAGTCAGAGAGAGGATCAGTGTGGAAATAGAAGGTGTGAACATTATAAGCTTATTAGACCTAACAGACAGACTCAGAGCAGTCCACTTACAAGAGTAGAGTACACATTCTTCTCACATGCACGTGGAACATTCTCCAACATAGAGCATGCATCGTGCCACCAAACATGTCTTAATAAATTTCAATGCTTGAAATCATTCTGACCACAATAAAATTAAATTAGAATTGGTAACAAAAGAAAATTGGGAACTTCATAAGTATGTGCAAATTAAACAACACACTCCTAAATAATCATATGTCACAGAAAACACAGAATATAAATAGTAAGATACTTTAAGATGAAAACACAGCATACCAGAACCGATGGGATATAATGAAAGCAGTAATCAGAGGGAAATTTACTTCATATGCTTATATTATAAAAAAGGTCTTCAAGCAATAGACTTTCACTTTAAGAAACTAGAAAATAAGTGTCTAACCTAAATCAAGTGTTGTTGTTGCTGTTGTTAAGTGCTGTCAAGTCTGTTTCAATTCATATATAGGGTTCCCCTGTACAGGGTTTCCAAGAAGCAGCTGGTGAGTTTTAACTGCCACCTTTGCAGCTCAAACCAGCTTTGCAGTCCAGTGAATTAACCCACAGCACCACACACCAGGACTCCATATCAAGTATAAAGACCTAATAATGAGTGGAAATAAGTGAAATGGAGACTAGAAAAATCATACTGAAAATCAATAAAACCAAAGACAGGTATTTGAAAAGGTTAACAAACCTTTTAGATAAACTGACAAACGTTTAGCTAGAATGATGAAAAAACAAAAGGATTCAAATTACTAAAATCAGAAATGAAACAGAGAACATTATTATTGACTTTACAGATATATAAAGGTTTATAAGGCAATATAAAGAACAACTGTATATCAGCAAGTTAGGAAATCTAGATGAAGCAGACAGATTCCTAGAAATATACAGAAGAAAATAGAAAATCTAAACAAACCTCTGACACATAAAGAGATTGAGTTAATAATAAAAAAATAAATAAAAATAAAAAACGAGAACCACAAGGTTTCATTGGTGACTTCTACAAAAATTTTAAACAATTAACACCAATCTTTCTCAAATTCTTATAAAAATGAGAGGTGAACACTCCCTAATTCATTCTGTGAGGTCAAGACACCACAGACAGACAAAGACATCATAAGATAAGAAAACTATAGACCATTATCTTTTATGAATATAAACATAAAAAATCTTCAACAAAATGCTAGCAAGCTGAATTTAAAAATGTATATAAGAAAGAGTATACAGGAATGCAAAAGTCAATTCATGCAATATGCCACATAATAGGATAAAAAGCAAAAGCCACATAATTATCTCAATAGTTGCAGGAAAGCTTTTAGCAAAATACAATATTCTTTCATGATAAAAAAAACAAACAAAAAACACTGTCAACAAACTAGGAATAGAAGGGAATTTCCTCAACTTAATTAAAGACATCTATAAAAATTCCTCAAGGATCTCTGGTAGCGTAGTGGTTACGAATTGGGCTGCGAACCCTAAGGTCAGCAGTTCAAAACTACCAGCCATTCAGCAGACGAAAGACTCATCCCGTAAAGATTTACAGCCTCAGAAACCCTGTACAGGGTCGCTATGAGTCGGAACTGACTCCGCAGCACATAACAACAACAACAATAAAAATTCTGCAACTAACATTATTCTTAACGGTGAAGACTATACACATTTCCCCTAAGATCAGAAACAAGAACAAGGATGTCTGCTCTCGTCACTTCTATTCAACACTGCACAAAAGGTTTTAACTAGAGAAACTAGGAAAGAGAAAAAATAAACAGCATTTAAAAGAAACAAGTAAAATAAAATATATGCTTATTTGCAGATGACATGATCTTATAGAGAGAAAATTCCAAAGAATCTGCACCAAAAAAATAAACTGTTGGAGCTAATAAAATCTTTAACAAAGCTGTAAGATAAAATCAAGATACAAAAAGCAGTAGTATTTCCATACAATTGTTGTTGTTGTTAACTGCCATAAAGTCAGTTCTGACTCATAGCGACCCTGTATAGGGGTTCTCAAGGAGCAGTTAGTGGGTTTGAACACCAACATTGTGGCTAACAGTCCAGTGCTTATCTTATAGTACCATACCAAGGAGTCCTTCTACACTGTTGTTAAGTGCCATCAAGTTGGTTCTGACCCATAGCAAACCTGTCTAGAGTTTCCAAGGAGCAGCTGGTAAGCTTGAACCAACAACTTTGCAGTTCAAACTTACTTTGCAGTCCAGGGCATTAACCCACAGCACCATGCCAGGACTCCCCTTCTAAACTAACAATGAATAATTTAAAAATAAATCAAGAAAAGAATTTCACTTACAAATAATAAAGAAAAGAATACTTCAAAATAAATTTTTACTAATTAAGTGTAAGTCATTTATACTGAAAATCACACACAAAAAAAAATTGTTGAAAAAATTTTTTGTGCACAAGTAGTATTTGTCTCCTTTATCTCACATTAGGAACACCCCTTAGATATTTCCAACCACAAAGTTTCTCTATCAGCTTCCTTATTCATTCCTGGGTTGGGCACCTGCTGTGTGGGTTGGTTAGCTTCTGATGACTTGGTAAGGGTTTCTTTGAAAATCTTGTTGTATTCTGTTAACTGATGGTACATGGAGAGGATTATAATCAATGTAATGAAACAAGGTATATGATTTGTTGAATGTGCAACTGATGATATGCCCTGTAAACTTTCACTCAATCCACAATAAAAACCTTAAATAAAAAATAAAATAAATAAAAAATAAAAATAAAAACAACAACAACAACAAAAAATCTTGTTGTGAGACAGATCTGGTGGAGGTGAGGGTGTGGAGGGCAGGTGAGAGGGACCCTAGAGTAAACATGCTAAGATGGGGACCAACACACATTCTTCTATTCCCCCTACAATGCCTTGGTTCCAAGATGTTATTTCTTTTCTTTTTTCCTTGTTATTGTGAATTGAAGGAGCTCTGGTAGCGTAGTCGTTACGACTCGGGCTGTGAACCGCAAGGTCAGCAGTTCGAAACTACCAGCTGCTCCGTGGGAGAAAGATGAGGCTTTCTACTCCTGTAAAGATTTACACCCTCGGAAACCCTGTACAGGGTCGCTATGAGTTGGTTCCGACTCCATGGCACATAACAACAACAACAACATTGTGAACTGAATGAAGCTTTACAGAACAGATCATCAGCTTTACAATCAACAAACCATATAGTCAATGATTGCATTCCCCTCAGTGTAACATCACTTAGCCCACTTCCTCCCTGAGATTCTTGTTTCCATGCTACTTTCTTTCCCAACCCTTCTGACTTTTTTCCTTAGGTAAATGCTGACCATTCCATTGTGTGGATACATCATTAGTGTTGGGCCCCCTCCCCTGTCTCTCTGTTACTTAACTGAAAACTGAGCCGTGAGAATGAATTCAGTTCCAGACTTGAAGAGTGACAGAAGGCCATAGTCTTGGGTTGCTCCAGTCTCTTTCTGACTGGTAAGCCTGGTCTTGTGTGTGTGTGTGTTTTATGATTTTGAGTTTGAGTCTGCATAGCCAAGACCTTTTAATACGATCCCTATAGCTGGGCACCATCTAGTTCTTCTGGTCTCAGGGTCATGAAGACAGATGTTCACTTGTTCCATTAGTCCACTGAACTAATCGATCCCAAGGGTCTTGAATTTTCATCACTTTTCTTTCCTCTAAGAAGGGAGAGACCAATAGTTGCATCTTAGATGGCTGGCTGCTCATACATTTTGTTTTGTTTTTTTCTTTTTGTGCTCATGCATTTTTAAGATCCCAGTCACTGCTCGTAAAAGTAAGCACATTATCTTTTAGGACAATACTATGCCAACTTACCATATCCCCTGAGACTATGATCCTGAGTCCCTAAGCCCAGCAACTCAGTCCCTCAAGGTATTTGGCAATGTTAAAGAAGTTTTCATAATTTTTCCCCTTGTATGCTCCACCACATTCTAGGTTATGTTTACAGCATAGGTAAAGACCCATGTACAAACATCCTCCATCAAAACTTTATATGTTTGTAGTATACTCCCAGTCTCCTTCCTATACCCATTCAGGTTGTGTATCTGTCCATGTATCCACCCATAGATCACTGTTAATGCAGAATTGTGTATATAACAGTATTCACCTCTAGTCCTTTTAACTCCTGCACTCCTCCCAGTATCTTCCCATGCCTTCATCATTCTTCTGCCAGTCTCCATCACCCAAGTTAACAAATGTCTACCCTCTAAACAGAGGCCTGGTGTGGCACTGTAGGATAAGAACTGGACTGCCAACCACAAGGATGGCAGTTCAAATTCACCAGCTGCTCCTCAGAAATCCTATTCAGGATCGCTATGAGTTGGAACCAACTCAAAGGCACTTAACAACAAAACCACCCTCTGACCAGTGAATTACTCTTTCCCTTCCATCCTATTAAAAAACCTAAATAAATTTTGTTGCTGTTGATGAGTTGGTTCTGACTCATAGCAACCCTGTGTAGGGTTTCCGAGGAATAGCTGGTGAGTTTGAACCACTGACCTTGCAATTCAAACCTACCTTGCAGTACAGTGCTTATCCTAAAGCACCATACCAGGACTCCAAAAGACCTAAAGAAAGGTGAAATACCCTACAGGCATGGGATGTAAGACTTATTATTATTAAAATGATTGTTTTTGTTGTTAAGTGCTGTCTAGTCAGTTTAGACATATAGCAACCCTATATAGGGTTTCTAAGGACCTGCTGGTGTGTTTGAACCATAGACCTTGGCGTGAACAGTCCAGTGCTTATTCTATAGCACCATACCAGAACTCCATTAAGATGATGCTGTTGTTGGTGGAGTTGCTGTTAAGTGCTGTCTAGTCAGTCCCAACCCTAGCAACCCTGTAGAGGGTTTTCGAAGAACAGCTGGTGGATTTGAACTGCAGACCTTGCAGTTCAAACTGACCTTACAGTCCAGTGCATTATCCTGCAGTGTCACACCAGAACTCCATTAGGATGATAATGATCCCTAAATTAACCTACAGATTCAAGGCACTCACTATCAGAATCCAAGCTGAAGTCTTTGTAGAAATTGACAAGCTGATTCTAAAACTCATATGGAGTTTCCAGGGATCCACAATAGCCAAAATAATCCTGAAAAACAAGGATAAAGTAGGAGGAAGCAGACCTTTCAGTTCCATACACAAAGCAATGGTGATCAAGACAGTTTGACACAGACACAAGGAGAGACATACGGTTTCACAGGATAGAGCTGAAGTGCCAGAAATAAACCCACTTTCCCCATCTATGGTTAACTGACATTCAACAAGGGTGCCAAGAACATTCAGTAGAAGAAAGAATTGTCTTTTCAGCAAACGGTGCTGAGACAACTGGACATGTAAGCAAATGAAACAGTATGTACTTCAACCATATACAAAACCTACCCAAAATGAACCAAAGACCTAAATGTAACACCTAAAGCCATAAAATTCTTAGGAGGAAGCCTAAGTATAGCTCATCATCTCCAAATTACTCAGTGGTTTCTTAGATTTAATATCTAATGAGTAAGCAATTAAAAAAAAAAAGATTAGACTTTATCAAAATTTAAAATCTTACACACCAAGGACACTATCCACACAATAGAAAACAACATATAGAACAACATGAACTATTTGAAAATTATGTATTTGATAAGAGTCTAGTTTCCAAAATAATATAAAGAATTTGTACCATGGAACGACATAAAGATAAATGTTCCAACCAATACAAATGGCCAACCAGCACCTGGAAATGTCTTCAGTGTAATTAATCACCAGGGAAATGCATACCAAAACCTCCAGGAGAGACCACTAGTGGATATAATGACCATCATGACCATTGTCATTAAATGTCACAGAGTCACTTCCAACTCATCTAGAGATCATGTAGAGGGTTTCCAAGGTTTTAAATCTTTTAGGGAACAGAAAGCCTCATCTTTCTCAAATCATGGATGAACTTTTCTTTAAAAGAAAAATAAGTAACAAGTATTGTGATGTTGTGGACAAATTGGAACGTTCGTATATTGCTGGTGGGAATATAAAATGATGCAGCTGCTTTGGAATGCAGTTTGGTAGTTCCTCAAGAAGTTAAACAAACAATTACCATTTTTCTGTTGGTGTTGAGAGCTGTCAAGCCAGTTCTGACTCATAACGACCTTGCATACGGTTTCTGAGGAGAGGCTGGCGAATTTGAACTGCCGACCTGTGGTTAGCAGTCCAGTGCTTATCCCACAGTGTCACACTAGGATCAGAGGGCTCCACAATTCCACTACTGTGTATGTGCACAAAAGAATCGAAAACAAGAGCTCAAACAAAAACTTGTACTATGGTTTTAATAGCGGTGGTGTGGCACTGTGGGTTAATGTGCTGGACTGCAAAGTCATTTGAACAACAAAGTTGGCAGTACAAGCTCATCAGCTGCTTCTCAGAAACCCTACACAGGGGTCGCTATGGGTCAGAACCAACTTGACTGCACTTCACAACAACAACAATACTCCCAATAGACAAAAGATGGGACATAATATCCATCAATGGATGAACAATTACATAACTATATAATGGAACATTATTCAAGCATAAACAGGATATATGTTACATATATGTGTTCCTATGTGGGTAAATCTTGAAAACATTTGTTAAATAGAAGAAACCATACACAAAATGTTACATAGTCCATGATTCCATTTATATGAACCATCCAGAATAGACCAATCAATAGAGACAAAGCATAGATTCATAGTTGTCAGGGGACGTGGAAAGGAGGAATGGAAGTGGCACTTAACAGGTACAAATTTTCTTTTTTGGGTGATAGAAATGTTCTGGAATTAGATGGTGGGGGTGGTTACACAATACTTTGGATATACTAAAAACCATTGAATTGTATATTTTAAGACTGCAAATTTTATTTTACATAATTCAATAAACTGCATAAAACACCCAATTATAATAACAGCTGTAATTTAAAAAAAAAAAAAAAAGAATAAAGGTGTTTAGGCAAAAAAAAGACACTGCCTTCCCAAGGACTACTCTCCTTATCAGCCCTATTTTATATAATCTAATTTCCTCCTTTATATCACTTCTTTCCCACACTATAGGCCAAATATCTTAATTTTGGTTTCAAAAATATACACTCAAGAAAACAGAAGAAAGATACCTTCCCCAGCCCTTCTTATACCAAAGAAAAAACAGCAACTACATCTGTTGTCTATCTATGTCATATCCAAACCAAAGATATGTATCAGCCAATCAGTAGAATTCTCCAGGAAGGCAATGTAGTCCTCAGTACCTACCAAGTCTAAATATTTTTGAGCACTTGCATATCCACAGAACATAATACTACAGTGGAGACCTGGTGTGGCGCTGTGGGTTAATGTACCAAACTGTAAAGCCATTTGAACTTCCAGGTCGGTGGTTCAAGCTCACCAGCAGCTTCTTGGAAACCCTATACAGGGTCACTATGGGTCGGAACCAACTCAACGGCACTTAACAACAACAACTACGGGAAGGGCACATACAATCACAAGCAGTGGCAATGGCCTTCAAATGACTATAGTTTTTCTGTGAGTGTGCAAGTTATCATGAACCAAGATTAATTATTTATTGAGGTTGTCCTCCAGTAACAGTTTGAGAAAGTCACATAGCAGAGCTTACTTATCTATATCAAGTAATTTGAAAGACAGCTACCTGGTCATCCCACAGAAAGAACTTTATATCTGTCTTGATATCAAAGAAAGGCAAACAGACTGCAGAAATTACCAAGCAATATCATTAGTACCATATGGGAACAAAATTTAGCTGACGATAATTCCAAAATTACTGTAATCTGATATTGACAAAAAACTGCCAGAAATTCGAGCTGGATTCTGAAGAGGACACGAAATAGGAGATAGCATTATCGTTGGCCAGATAAATCTTGGCCAAAAGCTGAGAACACCTGACACGTTTACCTGTGTTTCACCAACTGTGGTAAGGCATGTCACCATGTGGATCATAACAAGTTATGAGGAACATTATGAAGAATGGGAATTCTAGAACACTTAATTGTACTCATGCAGAGTCCCTCCATGGATAAGAGGTCGTCTTTCGGACAGAGTGAGAGGCTATGGCATGTTTCAAAACTGAAAAAGGTGTACATCAAGGTTGTATATTTTCACCTTATTTATTCAATTTGCACACTGAACAAACAGTTAAAGAAACTGGGTTGTATGATGAAGGGCACAGCATCAGAATTGAAAGAGAACTCATTAAGAATTTGCAATCTGCAGATACCACAACCTTGCTTTTGAGCACAACTGAAAATGCAAATGTTTTGAAGCATGTACTGATGAAGGACAAAGACGGCAGCCTTTGGTGTGCATCACCCCTGAATGTAAAGAAAACAAACATTTTCACAACTGATATGATAAACAACATCATGAAAAATGGGGGAAAAACAGAAGTTGTTAAGGATTTCACTCCTGGATCAACAGCCAATACGCACGGAACCAGCAGTGAAGACATACTGCAGAGCGGGGACATCTCTGCCAAAGTCTGGGGGAAAGTGGAGCAGAGCAGCAAAACCTAAATGCTGCCTGCCCTTGAGGCAGTCCATGATCCTTTTCCCATCATTTAGAGAGATCTACATCTGGTGGTGCTTTAGGGACTTTCCTGAACTCGAATACTAGTGCCACTTATATTAAAATAAGCTTCCAACAACTAGCTGGTTGTTGCCTGCTGGATCTTGTTCATTCCATTACTTTTTCTTCCTCAGAAACTTTTCTGGGCCCGCCCGAAAAGCCTCTACCCTGCCCAATTGAACCGCACTCACCCGCCCCATTACCCCCTCGATCCCTGCACACGCCCCCCCCTCACTACCCCCTCGATCCCTGCACGCGCCCCCCCCTTCCCAGACCCGACCAAGCCAGAACTCGAGCACACACCAGAGCACGCCCTTACTTTTGGAATGCACACACACCCCGCTGACGCCGCCCACATGCTATAACAAGGGAGAGGCCCACACAGGACACCCAAAACCCCGCACCACCCTGCCACCAGGACCCATCATTAACCCCGCCCAGCTTGACTGATTGCATGTGACCCAGCCCCGCACAAGCCCCACCCCGACCTCCAACCCCCCCACGCTCCCTGATGGAATCATTCCCTCCGCCTCAGCGAGAGCCCCACACAGGCCGCCCAAACACCCCCTTCCCCGCCCCTAGCAGGCCCCACACTGGTCGACCTCGTGCAAGCACCCTCCTGCCCACGGGACCCATCGCTAGCCCCGCCCCACCTGACTAATCTCACGCAACCCAGCCCACCAGCCCCCCCTACCCCGCACAAGCCCCCCCCCGACCGCCAACCCAGCGCTCCCCCACGTGATTGTTCCCTCCGCCTTGGATCCTTGGATTGCGGCACCCAAACCGTGCTGACCCCACCCACACGCCATAACAAGTGAGAGCCACACACAGACTGCCTCAATACCACCACCCCCACCCCCGCGGGCGCGGGTCCTCCACTGCTTGCCAGACCTTGCGCAAGCACCGCCCTGCACACGGGACCCATCGCTAGCCCCGCCCACCAGCTCCCCACCCCCCCAAGACCCGCCCTGACTTCCGACCCTGCTCTCCCCCACAGAATTGTTCCCTCCACCTCAGACCAGGAACCCGCACCCCGCTGACCCCACCCACACGCCATAACAAGTGAGAGCCCTGCCCAGCCTCCCAGAACCCCTGTGGGACCTGCCCTGCTTGCGGAAACCCACAGGACACACTCCCTGCCCGCAGGCCCTACCCTGCCTGATCTACCCCTTGCCACCACAGCAGACCCCACTCGACTACAGTCCTGCCCACCATGGCCACTATGTAAATAAGACCTAACCACACCTACTACACATTACAGACAGCAAGAGACTCCTATCTTTTGATCATATTAATAATAATTACAATAAAACAAGAATAATAATGCCCAACAAGAAACAATTAACATTATGGAAACACGTCCAAAAGCAGAAGGGGCCAGCAGATAGCAGCAGAGGGCTTAACCATTGCACCTGGACATTCCACATCTATGCATGATTCTAAAAGGATGCAAATTTCTTCTAAAATGATCAGAACAGACACCTAGTGGGGGCATCTCTTCCTGCTGGCCAGCACAGTGCCCAACACCAATCAAGTTTTATTGTGTGTTTGCAGGATGAAAACAGCATAAATGATGAATGACTCTCTTAAAAATCTATATTACAAAGTTCCCCTTTTGCATGGTGAGCTGAGTACTCCTATTCTTTTCTCCTCCCTCTCAAATCCAATAAAAATCCCTGAAAATATATTTTAAAACACATATAACCCAAAGTACGTGAAATCAATAAAGGTACTTGTCAAATCAGAAACATGGAGAGATTCAAGACATCATACAGCATTAAGTTGGTAGAATAATCACAACACAAAGTAGGTGGAGGACAAGACAGTGGCAGCGTGTGCTACCTCTCTCTGATGGCACAAAACACGTTCTGAACCACCAATCACAGTCAGAAAATAAGTGGGACTGGATCATCAAGGTGATCAGTTCAATAGCAGCCATTAGAAGAATCAGTACCTGCCCTTTCTTCCTGAGTATATAGAGTGGCTTTGGGTCATCTAAGCCCAAGAGTTCTGGTGTGGCACTGTAGGATAAGCACTAAACTGCAAGGTCGATGTAATCCACAAGGTGGCAGTTCAGACCCACCAGCAGATCCTCAGAAACCTTATACAGGGTCACTTATGAATCAGAACCCACAGGAAGGCAATTAACAACAACCAATCTAGGACCAAGCTGTCAAAATGTTTTTTAACCTACACCTGTGGAAGCAGTAGCTCAAAAGAGGGAACAAGTCCTTACAGCAAGAATCATTCCCACTCCTTCCACACACAGAGTAGACAGGAATGGGCAACTTGGACATTGCCTACCCAAAATGGGGGGCAGGGGACTACAATGGCAAGAAGTGACTGGCTTACAAGCTTTCAAGAGGGAACCTAGATCCAGAGGTCCCTAGGACCATCAAGGGAGAAGAGCAGAGAGCGGGACCCTACCCAGAGAAGCAGTGATGCCTGAAATGGAGCCAGAGATGATGACGTGGAGCAATGGTGCAGCTGGAGACTTTAGATCCAGAGAGGGAGAGCGACTGTGTGCTGAAGACCTGGGGGGTACCGGGGAAGGATTGCATGGAGGGAATTGTAACCATGGCAGTGAGACGTTATAGGATACAATGAATGTAAAACTAATGTTCACAATAAAACATTTAAGAAAAAAATAAAGTCCATAGTGTACATTAGGGTTCAAAAAAACCAAACAAAACCAAACAAAACAAAACAAAAAAGTTCTTTAAACAGGAGATCAGCTTAAAGAGGAGACTAGCAAAGACCTCAAAGCTCTTTAGAAATTGTCTGGTCACATTCCCTCATTTTACAGCTAAGGAAAGCAAAAACAACTTGCCATTGTGCTTATTCTAACTCATGTCAACAACATATGCGTCAGAGTAGATTCCAAGTTTTAGCGACCTCATGTGTGTCAAAGGAGAACTGTGCTCCCTAGAATTTTAATGGCTAATTTTTCAGAAGTACATTGCCAGACTTTTCTTTTCATATGCATCTGGGTGAACTTGAACCTCTACCTTTACTTAGCTGCTGAACCTGTTAAAAGTCTGCACAATCCAGGGACTCCAAAGAAAGTATGACCTTGGCTTTTAAGGGAGCTTGCTTTAGGACACATTCCCAACTACTAATGGGCTTGGCTGAATGCAGAATTCCTCACTTCTGTAGTAGTGGGCTCTGTTCCTTCCATATCATAATTGCCTCTGGCCTAAGATGGTGATGGTTGTGGTGTGCATATGATCGGGTCCAACTCACAGTAGGGTTTTGGAGGCTGTAAATCTTTATGGGACCAGAAAGCCTCATCTTTCTCCCATGGATCCACTTGTAGTTTCACAACCATTGACCTTGAGGTTAGCAGCCTGACTCATAACGATTACGCTACCAGAGCTCCCCTGCATCTAAGATACATGTGGTTAATTTCAGGCCAGGTGAAAAAGCTGATTGGAGAGAAAATTTGGGCCAGGCAAAACCATTTTCTAAATCACAGTTGGAGCTGTAAGAATTTAACTAGAGTCAGAATACAGACCAAACTTATATTGCTTCAACCAATCCTGGACACTGACCTTTAGACATCATTTTACTCAAAGCATGTGAGAAACAGTGTAGGTCAAATGGAGTAAGACAGATGAGGCCTCTCTTTGGTACTTCTCTTGTTTCATATTATCATCTAACAGAGTGTGTGCTTTAGAGAAAGTGGGGGTTAGGAATGATATTTGGGGTTTCATAATATTTCATGTGGATCCAAGTATGGCACTGTGATCTGCAAAGTCAGTTTAAACTGTAAGTTCAGCAGTTCAAGCTCACCAGCTGCTGCTCAGAAGCCCTATACATTGTCATTATAGATCAGAATCGCTTCAGTTGTGTTGTTCTTATTTTTAAGTGCCTAGGAGTCAGTTCTAGAGACCCTGCATAGGATTTCCAAGGAGTGGCTGCTGAGTTTGAACCACCCACTTTGCTGTTCAAACTGATCTTGCAGTCCAGCACATTAACCACAGCACCATACCAGGACTCCGCTTCAATTGTAGTAACCCTTTAATAGTCCTTAAACAATTTGCAAGACAACTGAAAATTAATATCCCAAAATTACTATTCTTATACATTTTCAAGTGTATTTTAAGAAAAATATATAAATTAAAAAATAAACTTGTAAAAAAAAAAGTTGACTGGTTAGATACACTGGAGACCCCATGACTTATAGGTTAATCTGAATCAGCACCCTGTTTCTTTAAGGGCTACAAGAAAGGAACCTAAGAAGCCCACTCAAGGAAAACAAAATCAAGACCAATTGTACTACTGACAAAGTTGCAGGAAAACTGTTTGGTTCAGCTGAAAGCATTTGGAAGCTTCAAACAACATTTAAAAGAGAAAACATATTCTAAGAATAGAAGCAACCAAGGCAATCTGAAAGAAAATAACAGCATTCAGCTTCAGCTGCAATAGTGAGGACTGTGTTCTTTCTCATGTAGTTACAATATCATAACCATCTCACTTTGTGCTTGGCTAAGACAACACAGCAAAGGCACTTGCCACCAGGCACCCTCTGGGCAGGGTGTCTATATTTACAAATGTATGTTCCAGTAACATTTAAGGCATTCTACCTCCAGCTTGATAGCTCTCTTCTACACTTGAAGCCATTGGAAAAGGAATCCTGAATACAATGTGTGTCCACATCTGCAGTTTAAATCAGCATAGAATGTGGAAGGAGGGACTGAATTTTGATTCTTTACAAGAGCATACATTTTTAGTGTCATGATGACAGTCTTGGCAGAGTAGAGCAATCTTACCAGAAATGCCTCTGCCTTACTGACAGGTTTGCTCACAGGACCCAGAGTCTGCCTCAGTGGAAAGGTCTATCTGTTGTCCATTTTAAATTTAAACTTAAAAAGCAAACACTGCTTTTATTTGCAGGGAGGAGATGCAAATTTATGAATGGTAGTTTCTGATCAGTATTTCAATATATCGTTTTCATTGGAGTCTGTCTCCTTTGTGTTTTAATATTATTTTACAGAAATAGTCTGCTCTGGGTCACAATTTTATTATTTTTTTCTTTAAATATCTCAGTACAAACTGTGTGACAAGTAGGATAAGCACTGGATTGCTAACCCATTAAGCATTATAATAAAGAATAGATTTGTAAAAATAATGTCTGTATGAGTAATCTGTGGATAGATGATGTTTTGTTTCTTCATATTAATCCTTGTACTTTTAAAAATTTTTGTGCCATTTTACTACGGTTAATATTTCTTACACAATGGAGAAGAGAAGTTGCTAGAAGTAGATAGAATAGTACCTGCATGGGGCTAGTCACAAAACAATGTCAAACTGTATGCTGCATCAGCAACAACAACTGACACCTCAAATACTGTTGAGTTCTCAATGATTTTTTACTTTATACTTGGTATTATAAAGTAAATATGATGGCATTCATGTCTTTCTCTCTTTCTTCCTCCCACCATCTCTCTGTCTCTCATTGAGTGTATCCTATTCTTTAAGCATTTTAATTTAATCCATAATTTGTATTTTTAAAAATACTCAGCAGGTATTTATCGATAGTCCAGTATGTATCAGGAACTGTTCTGGTTATGAGGAATCCCATGAATAAGACTCATAGTGTCTATCCGTAAGAGGTTTGTGGCTTAACAAGAGAACAGCATTACACTGAAATTTACACAGTGGTTATTTTCATACATTTTTAACATTTGCTTAAAAAGCACATTCTTCATTTGGAGAACCCCCACCAGAGTCTGTCTTCCCTAAGTCTTCTGCAGTGTGACTACCTTTCACTTGCTTTCAGAAGACTTTCAGAAAATAAGAATGGAATGGTACTAGTGCATGGTTTGGTAGCTTAGATATTTGAGACCTTATTGAGGAGTGTGAGTTAGACAAGTTAAAAGTGGGAGGGGGAGGGGATAGCTGAGCAGCTGATTTTTTTTCAGAACAGTGTTTAATTGAAAATTATTTGCTATGAGTATTAGATAAGCATACTAAGTCCAAACACCCAGGTGGTGCAATAGTTAAGTGCTTGGCTATTAAGGAAATGGTTGGTAATTTGGGATATTAACCAAAAGGTTCACTCAAGTTCTAGTCACCCAGTGACTCTGTGGGAGAAAGTCCTAAAGATCTGCTTCCTTAAAAATTGTTGTTGTGAGAGAACAAACAAGATGGCGGATCGGGTGGACGTATAGCAGAGAGCTCCGCCAACAACAACACAGAATACCAGAACAAGCAGGCTCAGGGGATGGTCCCAGAACTCTGAACCACATATAAAGGAATACTTAGAAGGTTGGAAGGCTCACAGCTGGGGAAAT
>NW_006408841.1:1835751-1846420 GCF_000296735.1 Chrysochloris asiatica
TATAATCAATGTAATGAAACAAGTTATATGAATTGTTGAATGTGAAACTGATGATGTGCCCTGTAAACTTTCACTCAATCCACAATAAAAAACTTATATTAAAAAAAAAAATGTTGTTGTTTGGTACCATTGAATCTGTTCTGATTCATAATCTATAGACCCTGTATGGTAGGGTTTCCAAGGCTGTAAATCTTTATGGGAGCCTAAAGTCTCATCTTTCTCCTGCAGAGTGGCTGGTGGGTTTGAACTGCTGACTTTGTGATTAGAAACCCAGTGTTTACCCTACTGCACCACCGGGGCTCTTTTCCCTAAAGAATTCAGCCTAGGAAACCCTATGGGCCAGTGTTCCACTCTGTAACAGCAGGTTAGTATAACTCAGCGTCAACGTTACAGCACTTAAAAGCAGCATTCTAGATACCAAAAGCAAAGATTTATTAAGAACAGCAAATATCTACTGAATGCCTCTATTTGGAAGATACTATATTTATGAATTAAATTTTTAACTGGCTAGTTAGGAACAAAGGAGCTCTGGTAACGTAGTGGTTACGAACCAGGCTGCAATCGATGGTCAGCAGTTTGAAACTACCAGCTGCTTTGCAGGAGAAAGATGAGGCTTTCTGCTCCCTTATAGATTTACAGCCTCAGAAACCCCATACAGGGTCACTATGGGTCTGAATCAACTCAATGACAATTAAAAAAAAAAAAAAAAAAGTTAGGAAGAAAAAGTCTAAGCAAAGAGGGGAGTGTGTCAGTGGTAAAAGTGATTCAATGTCCTTTCTTACTGCGTATTTGCCTAATGCCTTGGCTTAGAGGTTCTGGAGTGCCCTTCACCTTTGTTGACTAGGTGTCTCTTGCCACCATCTCTTTATTTTCATCACTGTTTTCTTCTCTCTGTACCCAAGAGGAACGAGATTGCTATAAAATAATCCCTGGTGCCTTTTCAAAGAATTTTGTTAGACCACTAACACCATTAAGAGTAATCCAACACCGATATTGGCCATGGGCATTTTGGGAAGTCCAGACTGATTGTTTCAATGTGGCCTCTGAGCCTGGGCTCATGGTAAGGAATGTTCCTGCTGAGATCTGGGGTTCTAGAAAAGCAATGGCTGGGCTGTTCTGTCAGCAGAACCAACTGCTGCAGTCTGCATTTTTGTTACTCAATTTCAAGCACAAAGTTGATGTTAAAATTTAAATGTATTTTCATTAATATGTGCAATCACTCCCAGTTAATTATGTATATGCATCAATTATGCACTTTCTTCACTATTTGCCTTTGTACACCTATAATTCTTGGATAAAAAGTGGCAGTAAACATTAGTATGTATTTAGTCATATGGGAAAAGGTAATACAGAAACTTCTGAGGTATAAAATCAGATGTACTATGGCTTCTAAAAATACAACAAAACAAGCTCAGGTTTACAAAGCCTACACAAACTAGGGTTCTCCATCACTGGGGATGGTCCACTTTGCACTCTGCCTCTAAGACAGAAGGCTAAGTTCTGCCATTTATTATTACCTTTTAAAGTCAGTTACAGGGTTGCTGTGATCCTCAGAGACTTCAGGAGGTTGAGCACGTATTCATGTACTTGGCAAGTGAACAAGGACCAAGATTCCAGAAAGCTCTGAGTGCAAAGACAGGTGTTGGTCATGGACATCTTTCCATTTGAAGCACCCCACCAGTGTCCATCTTTCCTCAAGCTTTAGCATTTATAACTATGTCGTGTGTGAAAGATGGTTCTCTTCCAGTGAAGGAAGCCTGGCCAGGGATGGGCATAGTAAAGGGATTTTGGTCAATGTTTAGTGATTCACAAGATAAGAGGATGAATTTTTTCCTAATATTGCTCTACCAGGGAAATTTGAAGATGTGAACTGAATTTTATAGGGGATAATAATGTTTACAAGGATTTCTGGTATCTTAGTGGTTATGAATCGGGCTGTGAACCTTAAGATCAGCAGTTTGAAACTACCAGCTGTTCTGAGGGAGAAAGATGAAGCTTTCTGCTATTATAAAGATTTACAACCTCGGAAACCCTGTACAGGGTCACTATGAGTCGGAACTGACACATGGCACATAACAACAACAACAACAATAATGTTTATGGCTCCAAAGCAGCAAGGTAATTTCTGAGACAAACTTTGAGCCTCATACATTTGTTGGGGTTTTCCTTTTGGAGGACCAATTACAACCCTGCCAATAAAAAATCTCTGAGACATAAGTTGGAGGAGAAGCACACCAGGGCTCTTCATTGCAATCCAGTTGTACTTGATTGATGTCAGCTGTGCTCACTTGAGCTCTTTAATTAGTTGGGGAAAGGTGGAAAACATTCTTGTTTTATTTTCTTTGCAATGGAGACATGAAGATGTTCAAGACTTTAGCCTCATGTGGTCTGAGATGTTGGGTGGGCTCCATCAACTCCACAGGACCTCAGTGAAGGCACATCCCAGAGTTCTCACCAGGCACAGGGCTAAGGAACTGCCCATGCATTATCATATTTAACATCAAATGATAAAAAAAAATGAACTAATAATTCATTCTATCTGAGCATTGAGATTGACCAAGGTTATTCAGGCATGTGACAAAGAGTTCAGTTCCAAAATGCAAGTTCATAAGCACTGTCCCTCTTCCCAGCTTAATGGGAAAAATAAATAAAAGCATTCTAATGTGAAAGCTTCCCACAAATTGATGTGGTATGAAAATTGTGACTTACTGTGCTAGATCCAGGTGGTAATACTTTTTATTAATGTAAGAGAGCATAGGATATATCAATATTTACTTATTTACATTTCATCCAGCTTTTCTAGTGTTCATTCATCCAAAAGTCCATTCAAAAGTCAAATAGCAAATTCCTGTGCCCCCGGCCATCCTGGTCTGTTGATAGGTATTGCCAAAGGGCTAGAGAATCCTTTCACACTCACCTGTCAGTTTAGTGTGCTGTGGTGGCTTGCATGTTGCTATAACACTTGAAATTATGGCTCCAATCATCCAAACAGCAGCAGAATCACCCAGAATAGCTATCAGTGGAACATCTAAACCAAGGCAGAGCAGGAAGACAGGCGTGGCAATCTACTTCTGAAAATCAGTCAATGAGAATCCTTTGGAACAGAGCCTAATATTTTATGATATAATAAACACTACCATAAGATGAGACCCTTAGCTGTTGTTGTTATTATTAGGGTCCAATAGACACTGCACACACAATGGACTCACACTTACCAATGATCATGAAGATGGTGCAGGGCCGGATTATGTTTCATTGCGTTATAAACTCACCATGGGTTGGAGCCAACTTGATGATAGCTAAGAAAACAACTCCCTTCTAAACACTTCAGGTATGGAAAATTGTGCTTAAATGTGTTCTGATGGGACATTTTGATGTCTCCATGACTGAAGACTAGGCTGTGCTGCTTTCTGTTATTGGTGATTCTCATTGTTGTTTTTTTACTATGAGCTAAAAGGGTACCCAAATGGAAAAATAGGGGCAGATGTTGGCATGCTTTATTTTCTTTGTTCACCTGTATGAATTTTAATATAAGCAGAGGCAAAGTATCAATGCTAGTCATAATGTTTAGTGATCTCTTTTCAGAAATATAACTTTATGGGTCATGATGAGAGCTACTTTAAAAAGGTATGTGGTTGTATTCATCGTTTCATGAAATCTCACATTACCCTTTATAAAATGTGACACCCCTTTAACAAAATTAACAAAATAAAATAAAATAAAATAAAATGGTTGCCATTTGCTTGGTTCTGGCTCATAGTGACACTGTAGAACAGAGCAGAACTGGGCCATAGGGTTTTCAGGGCTATCGTCTTTTGTGACGTACACTGCCTCATTCATATCTACGCCTAAGCTCCAGTTTGGTCTTAAAGCATCCAGGGAAATGTAGTTTTTAAAGTTCCACTGTGATTCTGTTGTTACAACAAATATGTAGCACCAAGCATTCCTCCCATGACCCTTTCTACTCAACTGGGTTCCATAATCCATTGTAATGGCCATACAGAACTTAGATACCAACTCAAAGTTATGGGATTTATTGAGGAAGTCAACAGAGTATGTAGAATTTAGGGTCAGAAATGCTCAGGGAACTGTTGTTTCAGTCAGTTGCTGATAAATTCCCACAGGACTCACCACCCTACCATAAGCTTCAGCCTGAAGGCATTCACTCTACCTCCATGGGTCAGCAAGCATAGCTCCCCCACCGGGAGGCATCCCTCTCTATAAGCAAGTTTCCTGTCCAAAGTTTTTCAGCTTTATTTGCTCCAGGAGCTGGGAAGCCCACTGCTGTTGTAAGGACCAAACTGATTGTACCTGATTTTGCCTACCTAGAGACTGCTTGACTAAACTCTAGTCAGGCTCAGAAAAGTATTTTAAATAGACAAGGCCTCAGTTTTTAGTTCCCTCCAGAGACAAGGTCAATCTCCATTCTGTACATTAGCCTGAACACGTCCTCTAGCTCCAAAAAAATGATATATGTATAAGTAGCCAGGCAGCTCAAGGCCAGAGGCCAGATTTTTTCCTTTACTCTAGCCTAAGAACAAAGACCACCAGTCCTGACCAACTAAACTGTAACATCTCATAGTTTGCCAATTGTTAACCAATCCAAAGATTGTAAAGCTGAAAAACCTGAGCTGTTTGAAAACTCTATAAAAACCCTGCAGACAATGAATTCAGGGCTCTTTCCCTATTCTGATGCGTTGGATAAGGTTAGAGACCTGGCTCGAGCTTGAATAAACTTCCCTTATGTATTTGCATCGGTACACGGATCCTGGGTGGTCTTTGGGGACCCCGAATTCTGGGCATAACACTATCTCATGCTCTAGGTTTTGGTTCTGTTGCTGCTGCTGCTGCTCCTCTGTTGTAACAGCTCTCAGTTCCTGGGTTGAGGAGGTTCAATGCACAAGCATCTCCGGGTCCAAAAGATGTGCTCTTTTGCTTGCTTCTGTTTAATGCTTGTGAGATCCACTCCCTCCCCTTGGTGGAATCTCACAAGCATTAAACCAAATGTGGGGAATCTTTTTTTCTGCCAAAGTTACTTGTATATTTATAGCATCATTTGTGGGTCATACAAAATTATTAAGATAAAAATTAGCCTGCTATAATGTTATGGCTGGAATTGTAGTTGCTTGGCAAGGCCAGACCAAATAATTTTGTGGGCCTTAATGGCAAGTGGGCAAGGAGCTCTGGTAGTGTAGTGGTTACGAATCAGGCTGCGAACCTTAAGGTCAGCGGTTCGAAACTACCAGCCACTTCGCGGGAGAAAGATGAGGCTTTCTACTCCCATAAGGATTTACACCCTCGGAAACCCTGTACAGGGTCGCTATGGGTTGGAACCGACTCAACGGCACTTAACAACAACAACAACAATGGCAAGTGGGCAGGATGTTCCCCACCCCTGTTTACAACCCATTCTAGAGTTTCACATTTTTAAACTTATAATGAATCCTGCTAACATCCACAGCTGAATCATATCGTCCTATCTTCTCCCACCTTCTCTTACCCAGACCCAGCAGTGCAAAAATGTTGTTTGATGGGAGTTATATACTATGACTAGAAGAGACATTAGATAATTCTAATGTCTCCAGTTGTAAATTTTTGATAAAGTAGGGAGTCCTACTTTATCATGAGGGCTGCTAACCACAAGGTCAGGGGTTCAAGCCTCCAATTGCTTCATGGGAGTAAAACGAAGCTGTCTGCTTCCATAAACATTTACAGTTTCCGAAACCATATATAGGGCCACTATGAGTCAAAATAAAAAAATAGCAATGGATGCGGGGAGTGTGTAGATCTTATTTCTCCTTCCAAGTCAATGATACCTAACAACAACAAAGCATCTGTCTTTATAACTCCCACTAAACAACTCTACATGATGGGTTTGGGTAAGAGGAGGAGAGGATACTGATAGGATGATGTGATTCTGTTGTGAGTGATTGTTAACAGTTAATTGTGATTGTAAAAACTTGGAACTCTAACAAGGTTATAAAATGAGCCATCTCAGAAATCTTATTACTGTTGAAGAAGTGTCACAGTCTCTTTCAGGCTGAGGCTGTGGGTATGTATCAACTGCTATGAAAGAACTTTTGTAACATCAGCACAGAGAGACCAGGTTAAAGAGCTGAGGGGTCAGAGTGGGGCTTGTTTGTGGGTATGGTAGAAAATAGGCTGTCCCGAGTGGAGGAACTGTCTTGTGAGCATTTCTGACCCTGAATTGTAACTGAGTTCTGGTAGCGTAGTGGTTATGAGTCAGGCTGTTAATCTCAAGGTCAGCAGTTCAAAACTACAAGCCATTCTGTGGGAGAAAGATGAGTCTTTCTGCTCCCATGAAGATTTACAGCCTCGGAAATCCTCTGAAGGGTTGCCAAGAGTCAGAACAGACTCCACAGCATATGATCCACCACCAACAACAACATTCCTGATACACTGCATAACTGTAAGTACGGTTTCTAAGTTCTGTGTGGTCATTGCAATGACTTATTGGACTCAGTTGAGCAGAGAGGACTCTGGGAGGAATGGTTGTTGTTGGTAAGTGCTGTTGGGTTGATTCTGACTCATAATTACCCTTTATAGGGTTTCAGAGGAGGAGCTGCTGGTGGGTGTTTTAGGGCTGGTGGGTGTTTTGTAGCCCAGTGCTAATTCTACAGCACCACACCAGGAATCCTGGCACAGAATGGTCCTTTTTTTTTTTTTTTTCCCAGTAATATGGGGAGTGATGACAGGGATAGATCTCCCCTGAACCTGGCTGAAGTAGCATGAAGAATTTGAGATCAGGGAGGGTCCAGGCTGTTCTGTTACTTCTGTTCCTAAGGCCCAGTCACAAGGAAGCTGAGGTTCTAGGCTAGAGTGAGAAGAAGAGGGTCTGGAGATCCCACAGAAAACAGACAGATAGGGATGAAGGAAACGGGAGGTGAAGCTAAGGCTTGAATATATTTAAAAACAAACAAACAAGAAAACCAAAGGATTTGGGTGCAGGATTTCTGATCCACATGTGAAAAATGCAGAAAAATCCAGAACATTTCTTAACATAGCAACAGAAATGTTTACCTCTTAGGATTTGTATTTGGGTTACTCCATAGTTTGTTGGAAAAGAAGGTGCAAACTGTTGTATTGCTGTCTCCTCCTGGAAGTGGATGGAATAGTTCACCACATAAACTATTGTATTGCCATCCCCTCCTGATAGCATAGTGAATTACACATTCTAACCACATGGTCAGCAGTTCAAGTTCACCAGCTCTGTGGGAGAAAGCTGAGACTTGCTGCACTGGTATAAAGATATACAACCATGGAAATTCTACACAGGGTCTCTAGGAGTAGGCACTGACTTGTTGAGTGCCCACCATTCAGTTCATTTTCATAGCACGTCCAAGGGGCAGATGCTGGGTTTGAACTACTAACCTGCAGTTTGTAGTCCATTGGTATATCCTGATTAATAAGAGGTTTATAAATGAGAAATATATTTTCTTAAAACCTTCCCAGTTAAATTAAAAAAAGAAAATTAAATGTGAAGAGAGCGAATCATGATCTTCAGCCCAATAATTTACTTATTTTTGAAAACTGGGTTAGGATTCATCATTTACGCTTAGTAAATAAAACATGATATGACAACTTGGCTATTTTAAGCAGGACCAAATGTCATGAATGTTTCTGACACGAATGCAATTTATTTGCAAAATTGGCATGTTATAAGTAATTACCCAACATTGTTACTTAATTTTAAAATGATATTACCAGACTTCTTACTCATCCCTGAAATCTTTGGCTGTTAAAAGAATCCATTAGTTTATCTTGTTTCCATTATCATGAGGGCCCATTGTGACTTTTCGGTGCTTTCATGCTATTCTTATGCAAAACGGTAAGTAGGACTATGCTTGAATCTTCATTTTTCAATACTAGATTTCCCATTAACTGAGAGAAAACCCATCCCCCCCCCCATAGGAAGGTGACAAATAGTATACTTCACGATGCATTATCAGTAATGTTTCTCTCTGTATTACCTGTAAATAAACTTCATTCCATGGTTCTGGCTTTCAACCTAAATACATGTATAGTTGTAACTAAGTGATAATTGTCTCTTATTTGTAAGTAACAGATGCTCCAGAAAACATGTATCTTTCTCTATAATAGAGACTGTTTTTGCATTTGTCTGGAACAACAGTCAAAATATCTATAGCTGATAAACCAGTTACAAAGTGTTGCAGCATTTACAAATATATGGACGACATGATCTGCATTTTTCGTTTGTTTGTTTGTTGCCTTTTATCTTGTGAGGAAATGATTGGTTTGCTAATGTGTTGTTATTGTTGTTGTTCTGTGCCCTCAAGTTGCTTCAAACTCACAGAAACCCTGTATAGGTTTTCTGAGGCTTTTAAAAATCTTTGTGGCAGCAGAAAGCCTCATATTTCTCCTGTAACTTTTGCTGTATGCATTTCATTAAATGACTCAGTGTTTTAAACTCTGAAAGTTGAAGACTATATAGTCCAATATTTTACAATTGAAGAAACTGAGGGCCAGAGAAATGAAACAACTTGATGAAACCAGACAGAATCAGGTCTGGAGTCCAAGCACAGTTTATTCAAGGTAGTTACTGTTTTAATGTGATAAACCTGCATAATTGGGATATAGGACTTCAGAAGATTGTTTTGCCAATGTAAAATAATCTCTGGGAGAAATTTTGTGGTGAGCAATATAGATTTTCATTATGAGAAACAAATGATAAAGAACAGACTTAAAAAAAAAATTCTAGTACGTTTAGTTCTTTTGAAAAATTTCAATTTGACCATGATGTCTGTTGCATGTACATCCATTGTAAATGGCTAGACTAGAATTTTTTTAAAATGGGGCTAGGGAGTGTATCTTTCTTATAGAGCTTTGATCTTCACAAACAGACATTAATTTTCAACTCTGCTTTCAGAGAATTGAACAAGAAATGGCTAAAATGACTCAAGAAAAATTAAGACTTTAAGATGCTGTATTTAGAATTACAAATCAACTTTGAATTTGACTTATAAAAAATATTGTCGACACTCGCCGCGGCCGCAGCTGCAGGAGTATCCTCTGCTGGAGCCGTGCGCAGCCATGGCTGAGAACCTCAGCTTGGAGAACCACCGCATCAAGAGCTTCAAGAACAAGGGCCGCGATGTGGAAACAATTCGAAGACACAGAAATGAAGTGATAGTTGAACTACGGAAGAACAAAAGAGATGAACACTTACTAAAAAAGAGAAATGTTCCCCAAGAAGAAAGTCTAGAAGACTCGGATGTTGATGCTGATTTTAAAGCACAAAATGTAACACTAGAAGCTATATTGCAGAATGCCACAAGTGATAACCCAGTGGTCCAGTTGAGTGCTGTCGAGGCTGCAAAAAAGCTATTATCCAGTGACAGAAACCCACCAATTGATAACCCAATAAAATCTGGGGTCTTACCAATTCTAGTCAAATGTCTAGAAAGAGATGATAATCCTTCATTACAGTTTGAAGCTGCTTGGGCACTAACAAACATAGCATCAGGAACATCTGCACAGACTCAAGCTGTTGTACAGTCTAATGTAGTACCTCTTTTTCTGAGACTTCTTCATTCACCACATCAGAATATTTGTGAACAAGCAGTGTGGGCCTTGGGGAACATTATAGGTGATGGTCCTCAATGTAGAGATCATGTCATATCACTGGGAGTCGTCAAACCTCTTCTGCCCTTCATCAATCCCTCCATTCCCATCACCTTCCTTCGGAACGTCACATGGGTCATTGTCAATCTCTGCAGGAATATGGATCCCCCACCGCCTATGGGAACAGTTCAGGAGATTTTACCAGCATTATGTGTCCTCATATACCATACTGACATAAACATTCTTGTAGATACTGTTTGGGCTCTGTCATACCTGACAGATGGAGGTAATGAGCAGATACAGATGGTTATTGATTCAGGGGTTGTGCCATTTCTTGTGCTGCTTCTGAGCCACCAAGAAGTAAAAGTTCAAACAGCAGCCCTCAGAGCAGTTGGCAACATAGTGACCGGCACTGATGAGCAGACCCAGGAGGTTTTCAACTGTGATGTCCTGTAACACTTCCCAAATCTCTTATCACACCCAAAAGAGAAGATTAATAAGGAAGCAGTGTGGTTCCTTTCCAACATAACAGCAGGCAACCAGCAACAGGTTCAAACTGTAATTGATGCTGGATTAATCCCTATGATTATTCATCAGCTTGCCAAGGGAGATTTTGGAATGCAGAAAGAAGCTTCTTGGACAATTAGCAACTTAACAATAAGTAGCAGAAAAGATCAGCTTGTATACCTTGTACAACAGAATGAAATACCACCATTCTGTAACTTACTCTCCGAGAAAGATTCTCAAGTTGTTCAGGTGGTCCTAGAGGGTCTGAAGAACATTCTGATAATGGCTGGTGATGAAGCAAGCACAATAGCAGAAATAATAGAAGAATGTGGGGGTCTGGAAAAAATTGAAGTTTTACAGCAACATGAAAATGAAGACATTTGTAAATTAGCATTTGAAATCATAGATCAGTATGTCTCTGGTGATGATATTGATGAAGACCCTAGCCTCATTCCTGAAGCAACACAAGGAGGTACTTACAATTTTGACACAACAGCCAACATTCAAACAAAATAATTTAATTTTTAAATTCAAAGGAGTACAACATCTTTCCCACATT
>NW_006408841.1:1846860-1851565 GCF_000296735.1 Chrysochloris asiatica
ACACAAAATAAGTAACTTTAAAGAAAAAAAGAAACTTGGTTATTGATTAAACAGATAAGTTTTTTAAAAAACAACTGTACTTCATCTACCAGTAATTGAGGTGTTTATTATCTGCCTCAGAAGCCAGGGTTGAAGGAAGAACTTCAGATGTGGATGTTAATGCTTTCACCACTATACCTAATTTTTGAGAACAGCAAGCCCTATTTGACCACTCACTTCAGCCTGTGTGTTCCTGCTGTTTTGAAGTAATCAAATGCTGTACATGGTATTTTACCTAGCTGCAACCTGTTACGGACTTGAACTTCTGTTTAAGGTGAGAGCAAAAGTCCCTAAATATCAAAGGAGAAAAAAGGTCTATAATACCCATTGGTGACATTAAAAAAAAATCTTGCTTTCAGCTTTCAGGAGTAATACTTTTGTTTTAAATTGATAATTGGGTATTGTTGATTTATGCTGGGTTTAAAACTGTGGAGCTTTCATGTTTACTGTAATTTAGTCATAAACTATTTTCTACTTAGTAACAAATGCTTTTGATAATGTGGTTGGCAACAAACCAGCAAGAGGTGTCAAAAAACTTCATTTTTTGAGTATTGAAAATATTTATTCAGATCCTACTCTAAAAAGCAAATTCGTGTATTAAAACATTCAGGCAAGGATCTGCATGGAGGAATATTCTGCAGTTTTTTAACATAAACTTGATTTGCAGGTATCTTTAAATAATTCTGCAATATCTGGTATTACTATATAAAGCCACTGCTTTTGGAAAAACTGTCTGGCCCAGTTAATTAGTGAAAGAATATGGATTTGAAAATTGTACAACAAAATAATTTGTGCTATCACAAAAATGGTTTTGTTGCTATTGTTTACTGGGTATAATTTCCCATTGCATTTATGTGAAGGGATAGAAAATCTAAACGAATTCAGTTATCTGATGGGAGGTGTACTTACTGTGATGAAGATGAGACAGATGCCACTAGAGCTTTGTGAATCAGCTGGGGTTTGTTCACTGATAGACAACACATAGCAGGTGTGTGTTCATTAGAACTATATGTATCTGCCAAGGTGGAGCCACTTTAAAGAGTGAGTTTTGTCTTGTATCTAAAGAAGATACAAGCGTATGTTTAAACCGCAAGATTTTTACTTGCTAGAGAATCTGTTTTCATATAGTTGTTTGGCCTCTGATTATTTACAGGTTTTATAAAATTTAGAATCAATTTCCCTTTAAGGTGGCTCAGATTTTCATCTCTTGTGTGTATAAAATTGAGTTGAAGTTTATTGTGCCTTTTTTTTTTCTTTACCCAAATTTTTGAGTTAAAGCTTCATATATATGGTAACTGCATCCTATTCAGACACTATAGTCTAAACTTTTGAAATTGTGTGGTGTTCACTAAAAGTAGGAATAACAAAGTTAAAGCTAATTAAAGTCACAAACTTCGGTGAAACTCTTAAAGTACAAATCTTGATACTGTGAATTGTACCCCTTCCAGTTTGGTTCTTTTGGACTCCCCATGTTTACTGACAGTTACCTTTTAAATTTTGCACACATTGAGATTAAATTCAGGCCTCTACTGATGATTCATATTTCTTCTTGTGTTCTAAGTGCAAACTAACAATTAAATGAACATTAGCATCAAGTGGTGCAGGCCTATGTATGCACTTGCTTGATTTAATTTGTTGTGACCTTAATGAGTTTTGAATTGGAATTGTACCATTTCGTAGTAAAGGAAACTAAGTATATTGCTGCACTTTTAAGTTCACAAAACAGTGTTTAAAAGTTGCTTTTTTTAAAACTCAGTTACAAAAATGAAAACGTTCTTTCAAAAGAGGCATCTAAATGTGTTCCTAATTTTGTATATGGACTTAGTTTTTGTAACCAATAAAAATAAAGCTGCTGTCGAAAAAAAATATATATTGTCAATAGTTTGAAGTTGGTCATATTCTATTTCCACATGATTTCTTGTTAGCTACTATTGGGACATTCTTTGACTAATGGTGACCCCTATCTATGTACAACAGAGTAGAGTCCTGGTGTGGCGCTGTGGACTAATGCGTCAGACTGCAAAGTTGTTTGAACTGCACAGTTGGTGGTTCAAGCTCAAGCTCACCAGCTGCTCATTGGAAACCCTACACAGAGTCGCTATGGGTCGGAATTGACTTCACGGCACTTAACAACAACAACATGTACAACAGAACAAAACACTATCTGGTTTTCCACTCTCCCCATGATCAGCTATAGATTGGATCTTTGTTTGCCATAGGTTTTCCCTTGGCTTATGTTTAAAAGTAGATTGCCAGGCCTTTCTTCCTTGCCCATCTTGGTGTGGAAACTATTGAAATTTGTTCACCATTATAAAACCATGCAAGCCTCCAGTGATAGATGGGTGATAACTGTTTATGAGGTACATTGGCCGTGAATTCAAACCTGGGTCTCCTGCTTGTTGTTGCTGCTGTTAAGTGTCATTGAGTTGGTTCCAACTCATAGAGACCCTTTATGTAGGGTTTCTAAGGAGTGTCTGGTGTGTTAGAACCAGTAACATTGTGATTAGCAGCAGTCCAGTGCTTATCCTACAGTACCTCACCAGGACTCCAGAGTCTCCTGAATGGAAGGGGAGAATTCTAGTACTGAACCAATACTCTCTTGTCTCATTGTATACTGCTCTTATGTTTACTGGATTTATGTAGGAGACAAAGCATATGTAATTATAAGCACAAAATAGAATTAGAATTAACAATGGAAGCTGGAATTTTTCTCACAGGAACTTTGATTATGGTTAGGATTCATTAACATTAGTACTTATGGGAAACTTAGCCTTCCATTTTAAAATGAAAAATGTTCACAATTTTTTCAACAACTCCTTTATTAGACCAATTGAGCTAGACATTTCTAGGAAATTTTTATTATTTAGCTTTTAATATCAAGGAAAAGTGAATTCTAGGCAAAAACATTTTGGATAAAATTATCAACAGAAATATTTTTAATAATTACACAGTAGAATATGAATTGATACATTATGGTAGAATTTGTAAAGTGTTTTATTAGAAATTGCTTTCCCAAAGAAAATATGGAATTTGGGTGGTGTTCTGCTATATTGCTGGTCTGATATGTAGACAGCTTCTTGCTTGCTCATTTAAAATGTTAAAGAATCTCTGGTAGTGTCATTGGTCCCTGAAAAATAAATGATGTCATTAAAATAGCATTAAGACATTGAACGTCTCAAACCCAGAATTATTAACATTATGTGAGAAAAATGGTATGACAGAAAAAGTTAATGCTTATCTTAGTATTTAATTCAAGAATGTGTGATGTTTCTTTTAAACAATATTCTATTGATAGTACCCATGGGAGAGAAAAGCAAATAAACTCAGGTTTCCTTGCACATAAGGGTATTTGACTCTTCATTTAGATAGTGGACAGCTTAGAATAAAACATTTTTTTAAAAGTCCTAAGTTATTTCTTTGATGTTAAATTTTTTTTTTCCTTAAAGCTTTAATTGTGAATTGAGTGATAGTTTACATGGCAGAGCATCAATTTTGCACTTAGCCTATCGTATTTTGTTTCACTGCGATGATTACAATCCCCTCCTTAACACTATTGATTAACAGTTTTTGCCTCTGTTCCCTCTTTGCTTTTTTGTTTGTTTGCTTGTTTGTTTTTTTGATGTACGCAAGAACATGCAAAGATATATAATAATTTAAACAACCAAAGGGCACATTCTGCAAGCCAGCCCCCTGGCCACCAGCACAGAGCCTTTCTCTTTCTATGAATCTAGAGTCCTCAACTGCTCTATCTCTCCATGTCCTCATTTTTGCCTCCATCTCTGGTGTCGCTACTTCTCTGGTTAGGGTTCCATGTTCCACTCATGCTCTTCCTTCTTGCTGATCCTAGAGTCCTCTGTTCCTGGACTGTAAGAATACACAACTTCAATGCTGTGTTTTTTTAGTTTGTTTTTTGGTACTCTCATTTCATAAAGTCATTATCTTATGATAAATAAATTTGTGTTTAGTGCTATTATTTTAGGTTGTTAAGTACCAACCAATTGGTTCCAACTCATAGTGACACTATATAGGATTTCTGAGGAGAAACTCATGGGCATAAACTGCTGATTTACAGCACCACACCAGGGTTATTTTAGGGCAGAGTAGTAAAATGTACAGTTATCTTTATTATACAGTCCAAATTCATAAAAATTTCATTTTGATTATTTTTCATTTGGTGATGTTACATCTGTATATAATTGTACCATATTTGACAATATCATCCTATTACCTTCACATACGAAATACAAAATAGCTGAACATAACATATTGGTGTATCTCTAGGCACTTTGTTATACTAAATAGTTTTGACTAAAGAATGATTACAGTGCTGGTGTGATGCTATAGGAAAAACACTAGACCATAGGTTTGGTTTGAACAGCAAGGTTGATAGTTCAAACCTGTCTGGTGCTCCTTGGATACTTATACGGTCACTATGAGTCAGAGCTTACTGGATGGCACTTAACAACAACTATTTATAATGTAATAATAGGTTAGATATTAAGATAAAAATTGTGCATTCTAACTAATTCTATGTTCTTTTTTATTAAATCTGTCTGTAAATATTAGTGTTTCATTCTGTTTGCATCAAGTTGCTATGAAATGAATCTGACACAGCGGCTTCTAGCAACATAGCATATCTTGCAAGTTCTTTTCATGATCTACTTAG
>NW_006408841.1:1854135-1859178 GCF_000296735.1 Chrysochloris asiatica
GAGGTTGGCCCAGGATCGAACATTGTTTCGTTCTGCTGTGCATGGAGTCGCTATGAGTCGGTTCCGACTCGATGGCACCTGACAACAACAACAACAACATTGAAAATTATTTTCAGAGACTGAGCTTTTATACAGTTTCTCTTTTTATCTTTCATTATCTGAACTAAAGACTTTCTGTATATTCAGATTGCAGTGAGATGCACTCATTTCAGACCCAGTATTTCCCAAACAGAATGTCTATAGAGAGTCTCAGGCCCTCTATTCATCAAATTGGTTGAGTGACCTTCTCAGGTGTATATATATGTATGTGGGCATGGCTGTAATTCAGTCCAAAGCAACAAGCTGGCATTCATTGATTATTGGCTTGAGATGACATTATCTCTTTTGACTGTGTGGTTTACTGATAACCTGAATCCATAAAATTAAAAATTCCAGTAATCATAGCCCTTAGAAATGTATATTTTTTTCTTATTTTACCTTGAGTGATTAATTTTTAAGAATGACACATTCTAGAATGCACTGTATCATTTTCATTTTCTCTAATAACCACTCTCTTTTCACTGCACACACTTACATAAATCACACATAATCTTTTGTAGTTGTTTTCTCTGAGAGTTTAGCTCTGAGTAGATAAGGTAATGCATGTGAGAGAAAGTAGTCCTCTAATTGGACTAGGTGCTCAGGAACTAGAACTTGCAGACATACTTTGAGCCTTGCCTATTGGCAATTAGAGAAACTTTTGCTATTTACCCTGTTACTCCTGCCTCATCCATTATTTTTAAATTTCTTCATGGATTGCTCTCAGAAATTTTACTGTTTGATTATTTTGTCACAAATCAGATTACATAGTTTGTCTTCGACAAACATTGCTGGATGGATGCATGGACGTTTGTTTAATAGTTTCGTTACTGTAGAATGTGTGCTGTTAGTCCACAGGATGCAACATGGTAGAATGGATTGCTATTCCTACATCCTGTTTGAAAGGTAAGCACACAGGTTCTAGTGTAGTCCTTATTGATGTTGGGATTTTGAAATATTTCAACTTCCTCTGTCTTTGTAGGCATTTTGGTGGAAAATAGCGAGAGCTTATATCACAGGCTGTCAACCAGATGCCATTTTATCCACCAGGATTTGGATACCTTATAGGCTCAAGCATTGCAACAGTGGTGAGCTTGGCCCAGGATCGGGCAGTGTTTTGTTCTGTTGTGCATAGGGTAGCTATGAGTCGGTGCTGACTCAATGGCACCTAACAACAACATACATGTCTTTGCTATTCTTTTTCTTACGTTATCTCCAACTGTTCCTACCATATGTGGTATCTTTCCAGCCAGGCTCCTCTTCCTTAATAACCCTCCCTTCACCCATTCTCCATTTTTGTCCTGGTCCTTTCCTTAGCCACACCCCTATGCTTACATCATGCCTATTGAACTGACTGTACCCTTCTCTGTCAAATGTAAAACATCACCTCTTTAACTTCAGAAGCAACGTATGCAACATTGTGTGCAGTGTTCTGGAACTAGTGGGGGAGGCTGTAGGCTGTGATTAATTTGGGGGGAGAACAGTATATCAAGAATTCTCTAAATTTATATATATCTAGATTTCCTGCCATCCTTAGCTATTTTGATATAGGTACAACTTTTATAATAAAAAACTATAGATGGTAATTGATTTTCAGCTTCCTGCCTCGGAACAGGATATTGATTTTTAAAAGATTACTCAGTCAGAAAATGCATACCAAGAATGGTGAAAAAAGCAGTGAAATGGAACTCAGGAAATCCAAGTGTGTGTAATGTAACAATAATTTTAATTTTCTAAAATAAATATATATGACTATTGTTGTTGTTGATGTCAAGTCAGTTCCATACCATGGCGACCCAGGATAGGGTTTTCAAGGAGCAGCTGGTGAGCTTGAACTGCCAACCTTGCAGTTCAAACAGCTTTGCCGTCTGGCATATTAACCCACAGTGCCACTAAGTGCCTTCAAATCGGTTCAAACTCATAGCAACCAAGTATTGGGTGTCCGAAGAGTGATTGGTAGGTTTAAAACATCAACCTTGAGATTAGCAGTCCAGTGCTTACCATAAAGTGCCACAACAGGACACCATATGGCTATTTGTTGCTGCTGTTAAGTTTCATGGAGTCAGTTCTGACTCATAGCGAAACTGTTAGGGTTTTCCGAGGAGCAGCTGGTGAGATTTGAACCTCTGGCCTGTGGTTCAAACTGCCTTGTGGTCCAGTGTATTATCCTACAGCACCACATATTTTAGACCTGCCATATTACTCTTATTAGCAGTGCTAAAGTAGACAATTGCAATATTGAGTACAATGAATATTCTCTTGATTAATGGCCATTGCAAAATAGAAATGCATATTGTTGTGACTGGGAGAAATTGCTAATCTTCCAATCCAGAGAACACAACTCTTACTTTAACTTTCAAGAAAATATCTCAACTCCATCAGTACAAAGAATATAATTTCAAATAAGTGGATGGAAGCTGAGTCAGACATCAAGGAAGAGGAACAGTAATCTATGGGATCTGATCAGTCTGAAAATGCAACTCCTCAAATACAGTTCAATCCTGAGATTGTTGAGCCACGGTTATGATTCAAACACCACACTATTCATCTGACATACAGGAGGAGTGACCTTGAAGTGTTTGAAGCACTCACACAGACTCTCAAGACCAAAGCAATGTGGATTTTTGACCATATTGTTCTCAATAGCAACTGAACTATTCCAAATGTGTTTCCTAATTTCTTTTAAGGAAAAGACTGTAGAAAAATAAGAATTTAGATGAATGGAGGAAAATGATTGAGTTGAATACAGAACTCTTCATTCAGAAAAAAAATGTGTTCAACTATAGTAAGTGGAGCTCATGATAATGTTTTGTAAATATTTGAGACAGTGTAAACAGGAAGGAGCAGCATGACTAAACTGAATCTGTGCTGGACTGCATAGTCAGTTTGAACCACAAGATCACTGATTCAAGCCCACTGGTGGCTCTTGGAGACTATACAGAGTCGCTTTGAGTCAAAACTGACTCAATGGCACTTAACAACTACAACCACCACAAAGCTAAGATCAATGCGAGGTAACTTTGAAAGGGAAAATTAAAAATAAGCATAAGGAAAGCAAGTTTTCTAAAAGAAAATAAATTGCAGAAAACTAATAGCAAGACATTTAACAACATTGGATTTATACTTTTGATTCATCAATTTATAAAACTTAATGTTCTTGTTATGTCTAACTTTTTCATGCTCATCCTCTCCTCAATCTATTCATTTGTTTAACAAATACTTTTTAAGCATTCCAGTATGTCAAGAATTGTGAAACACAGGACCCAACATATTATTTAGGATAAAGCTATTGACTATGACAGATTTTAATGACATTTCAGAGGCTTAACATGATAAAATTTTAATTATCATTCATAGAAAGTCAAAACCAGTTCTTTCTTGGGTCAGCAATGAGGACAGTGAGCTAGAGGAACTAGCTTGTAGGAAGAGACCAATTCCATGTAGTTATTCGGGGATTCAATTTGATACAGATGCCTTTATTCATGCGGTCTTCAACATATTGCTGGTAGACTGTAAGAGAGGGACTGGGTGAAAAACATGCCCTTTTTTGTAACACTTTGGCTCAGAAGAAATATATATGACATTACCTAAAATTATATGTCATCATTTGGGTATAACAGAGGAAAAACAATTGGGCAACTCCATCCAAACAACGTCTCAATAATACTTTGAAGAGAACAAGGTTTTTGATAGGAATTTGGTCAAAAGTGACCCAAATTCCAACCCTCTTGAAAGGTACATTCTTGAATTCACAGGAGATTGGTTCCAGAACCCCCATAGTTACCAAACTCTGTGGATGCTCAAGTTTCTTATGTAAAACGATGTAGTCTTTTGTGGTGCTGTGGACTAATGTCATTTCAACTGCAAGATCTGCGGTTCAAGCTCACCAGCTGCTCCTTGTGTTATGCCCAGTGTTCAGGGTCCCCAAAAACCACCCGAGGAGTCGATGCAGAAGACGATGCAAGTGCACAAGGGTTGCTTTATTCAAGCTCGAGCCAGGTCTCTACCCTTAACTGATGCAGTGGAATAGGGATAGAGCCCCAAGCTCTCTGATAGCGGGGTTTTTATAGATTTTTACAAACAGATTTGGGGGTCTTCTACCTAACTTCTCTAGGATTGGTTTACACTTAGTAAGGTACGAGATTACATAATTTGATTGGCCATTACCTATAGCTAGGATAGCTTCATTAGGGTAAGGAAGGCGTTTGTTATGCTAGGACAGTTTAATTAGGGTAAGGAAGACATACATTATCTAGCCTTGGGTTTGACAGGAGAGTTTATCTCTACTTTTATGGCTCGTAGGGGAAGGGGGTCATCTCCGTCTGGTACTAACTGACCAGGCACATTCCTGAAACAGGGAGACGTGCTTTAGCCCAAGTAGAAAATGGAGTTTTCTTCTTAGGGTCCCACATTCCCCCCTTTCCAAGAAACTCTCAAAAAGTCCCAATCTTGGGACTTGGGGTTGTCAGCTCAATCCTCTGCCAAGCTTTCTATATCTGGTTGGTACTGGGACCTGAACACCATTATTTGTACTGCGTTTATGCGCTCTCTGATGAATGAGACTAATCTGTTAAGTATGTAAGGCCCAATAGTTAGGAATAACAGAAGTATGAGCAAGGGTCCTATTAGAGTGGAGATGAAAGTTGTGATCCACGGGGAGGAGTTGAGCCATGATTCGAACCACCCTTGGGCTTGCTCTCGTTCATGCTTATGCCTGGCTAGACCTTCTCTAACTTTGGCCATAGACCCTTTAACTACTCCCGACTGATCTATGTAAAAACAACATTCTTCATTTAGAGCTACATAGAGCCCTCCTTGTAATAGTAATAAGTCGAGCCCTCTTCTGTTTTGTAGGACTACTTCTGATAACGAGGTTAGTGATTCCTGGAGGTGAGAGATAGAATTCTCTATTCTTTCTATATCTAAATCTATTGCCGTTCTGAGACTTTGATATTGCTGCCCCTG
>NW_006408841.1:1884136-1913923 GCF_000296735.1 Chrysochloris asiatica
TTTGTCTCTGTGTGTGAGATGCGTCTCTTGCAGACAGCATATTGAAGGATCTTGTTTTCTTATCCATTCTGCCACCCTCCGTCTCTTAACAGGTGCATTCAATCCATTTATGTTCAGTGTAATTATCGATAGGTATTGATTAGATGCTGTCATTGAATTTAAAAATTTTTTTTGTGTGGTGTTGCTGCTTCTTTGTTCTGTTTTTCTCTGTTGAATTCGTGATTTTTGTGTTCTTTCTTGTGACTTTCCTCATAGTTTTAATGTTTTCATAGTCTTCTTCGATTCTCATTCTCTTGATATGTTGTGAAGTGTTAATTTTCTTTGAGGTTGCCTCATAGTCCATTGAATTTTCTGTCCATTTAGTGCAGTCTATTTTATCCTATGATTGACCTGACCTCACTGTCTGGATCTCTGTTCCTATGTGTTCACCTTCTTTTGCATTGTACTTGTTTTGTACATAGACTGTCCTCCCAGGGTCTCTGAGTTTGTTCTTATAGTTTTGTTTTGTTAATAATTCTTCTTTCTGTTGACTTAATTCAGAGAGGTGCTGCCACGTATGTCAATCTCTGGTTGTTGTCTGTTCTTGTTGTTTCTCAGTCCACAGAACTCCCCTTAGGATGTTTTGTAGCACAGGTTTGGCTTTGGTGAAGTCCCATAGTTTCTGTTTATCCTGGAATGTTTTGATTACACCATCATATTTGATTGATAGCCTTGCTGGATAAAGTATTCTTGGTTGGCAATTTTTTTCTTGCAGGATTTTATATATGTCTCCCCATTTCCTTCTCGCTTGCATGGTTCCTGCTGAGAGATCTGAGCTTAGTCTGACTTGCTTGCCTTTGTGTGTGACCCTTCTATTTTCTCTTGCTGCTTTCAGGAGCATCTTCTTGTCTTTGAGTTTGGAGAGCTTGACTATGATAAGTCTTGGTGATTTTCTTTTGGGGTCCACTCTTGCTGGACATCGTTGGGCTTCTTGTATGTTTATCTTTTCGGTTTTGAGGATGTTAGAGAAATTTTCTTCCAGTAGTTCTTCGACTATTTCCTCTGTGGATTTGTGTAGTTCTTCTTGTTCTGGAATGCCAATAATTCTTAGGTTATTCCTCTTCATATTGTCAAACATGAATCTTAGACCTTCCTCCAAATTTTTTATCCTTTTTTGTGTTTGTCCTTCTATCTTAGTGGTATTGAGAGACTTGTTTTCCAGCTCACTGATTCTTCCTTCCATTTCATCTACTCTACTCCTCTGCCCTTTCAGTGTGGTTCCTATTTCTGATATTTTGTTATTGATCGTTTGGACCTCTTTCTGTAGGTTTTGGATTGTTACCAATGCTGTATTTAACTTGTTTGATTGTTCCTGTAGCACTTTCCTGACTTCTTATTTTTCTCAAAGTCATTGTAAAGTGTTCTGAGACATTTTATAATCATTTTTCTGAATTCTTTCTCAGGCATCTCCAAGGCCTGCCCTCCTTCCAGCATGGAGCCCAGATCTGCTTCTGGATCATTTGTCTCAGATATTTTATCTTTTTTCTGGACATGTGCTGATATGGTCATCTTCTTTTGCTTCTTGGACATGTTTGATGTTAACCTGTGGCCCTAATACTTAATTGAGTATGTATTTTGGTTATTTTTTTTTATGTTTTCGGATTGCTTCCAGGAAGATGTAGTCAGGATGTGGTCTTCCCTTGTCACTCTTCTTATTGCTTAATTGAGAGTAACTTTCACTGGTCTTGCCTGCTTACTTGGTATATGGCAGCTGGTATTGGTTCTTGCCTGGGTTTTGGTGTTTTATAAAGTGTTATTGCAGCTTGGCTATTTGGCAGCAGTTGCTGTCTCTTTTCGTGTAATGTAGGGAGACAAAGAGTGCTCCGATATCAGAAGATAGGCTATGTGACAGCCAAACAACACCAGTCGGGTAGAAAATAAAACCAAAATCAAAATAAAAAACAAAAGCGATAATGAGAGAAAAACAAAGCAAGACAAACAACAACAACAAAAATTGATGGAAAAAAAAAAAGTATTCAGCACCAGAAAAAAACAAGATTGAATAAGGCAGTCTCTAGTCACACACAGAAGAAAGGAGAAAGAAAAAAAAAAGACTCTGTATAGGGTTTTCAAGGGGCAGCTGGTGAGCTCGATCCACCGACCTTACAGTTCAAAAGGCTTTGCTGTCTGGCGTATTAACCCACAGAGCCACAGCAGGACTGATTTGTTACTGGTGGTAAAAACCAACTCAAGGCATTTCAGCTTGGGCTGGCTTGTGCATTGATGGGCGGGCCTGAATCTCAGAGGCTGGGCAGAGGGCTAGCCTAGGCAGAGGGGGTGGAAGGCGGGGTTAGTGGCTGCAGGCAGATGACATCCGTGTCTGATGACATCAATAAAATTCCTCTCTTTCTCCCTGCACTGTGGGCACCCGCCCCGCCCGATATCCACACCGATAACACCTCCCGTGGCAATGAGGGTCCCCCCGCCCCCCGCAAAGGACCGTGTTAGTTCCTGTGGCCCGCTCGCTCTCTGGGAGCTCCTGCCCTCCGAATGGGTCCTCTCAAGCTCTACAGTGGGCGGGCGCAGTCCCCAGAGCAGGAGCCAAGTGCAGGTGTGCGGAAGCTCAAAGTGCCCAAAACTGCCCAGCAGTTTGATCCTTCAAAAAAACAAGTTCATAATGTTGAAGGATAAAGTCTTATGTTTGCCCAAAGGCTGTCTGTCTACCAGGCAGGGGCCTCCCCTGTGCGATACCACTCACCCTTTCTCCGGAGCCTGCATACCTGTGCTGCCCAGTCAGGGAAGCGCCGGAAGTCCTGGATATGTTCTTTTTGATGATGAATTAAACACCTTTCTTCTTCAATTTGTCTTTACCAGCATAGTAAACCATGTGGTTGTCAAATTCAAAATGGCCAATACCAGTTCACTTCAGCTCACTAATGCCTAAGATATTGATGTTTATGCATTCCATTTCATTTTTGACAACTTCCAACTTTCCCAGATTCATACTTCATACATTCTATGTTTCAATTTTCAATGGATGTTTATAGCTGTTTCTCTTCATTTTGAGTTGTGCCCCATCAGCAAATGAAGTCCTATGGGCTTTTCTCCCCCGGGCTTCACTCCATTTGTGTCATCATGGTCAACTCTACTTTGAGGAGACAGTTCTTCCCCAGTTGCATTTTGGGTGACTTCCAACCTGAGGGACTCATTTTCCGGCACTATATCTGACATTGTTTCTCTGCTATTCATAAGGTTTTTAGTGACTAAAATTTCAGAAGTACTTTGTCACTCCTTCTTTCTAGCCTGTCTTCATCTGGAAGTTCATGTAAAGCCTGTCCACTATGGGTGATCCTGCTGGTATTTAAATACCAGTGGCATAGCTTTCAGAATCACAGCAGCTCACAAGCCACCACAGTATGTCAAACTGACAAAGCAGTTGTGAAGAGGTGTTGTAATTTCCATATATTTTAGCAATGAATCCCTTGTCTGATGTGTCATTCCAAAGATTTTTTTCTCACTCTGTGGGTTCCCTTTTTACTGCTTTGGTGAAGTCTTTAATGCACAAAAGTTTTTAATTTTTAGTATGTCCCACACATCTATTTTGTCTACTTTTGCTTGTGTACTTTTCAAAATGTTTGGTAGTCTGTGTACTCCCTGTATTAGAGCCCTCAAAATTGTCCCTATTTTTTCATTGTTTACTTTCATAATTTTGGATTTCACATTTAGGTCTTTAATCCATGCTGAGTTGGTTTTTGTATAGGGCATGAGGTATTGTTTCAGTCTTTTACATATCACTTTCCAGTTATGCCAGCACCATCTGTTAAATAAACTATTTCCTCTCCTTGGTCAAAAATTAGTTGGATATATGTGGATGGGTTAATTTCTGGATTTTCAATTCTGTTCCATTGATCAATTCAATGTACAATCAATTCATTGTACCATTACCAGGCTGTTTTGAACACTGTAGCCATGTAGTAGATTTTGAAATTGAATTGGGGAGTGAGAGGCTTCCAACTTGTTGTAATTGTTTTCTCCATCTCTTTGAAGAATGTCTCTGGAATCTGGATTGGGATTGCATTGTATGTGTAAATTGCTCTGGGTTCTTAAAGGATTGCTTTGAGTCCTACCCAACAAGAATTTACAGGGTCGGATAACTCCACCTGGCCCCCAAGTTCTTCATGCTTAATGGGTTGGGGGAGGGTGGTGCACATTAGAAGCCCAGGATACTTGCCCACCCCTTCCCCACCTCTGGCTTCACCCCTCTCAACTCACACCAGCTGAGTTATTATTTGTCTAGACACAAACTAAATGATAAGGGTAGTATTGCCGTATTTTCAAAGTTGAGTCTTCCTATCCAGAAACACAGTATGTTCTTCCACTTTTGTAAGTCTTTTGTAGTAGTGTTTTGTAATTCCCTTTGAAAAGGTCCTTTGTTTCCCTGGTTACTTTTATTTCTAAATATGTCATCCTTTGGGCGGCAATTATAAATGGTATTTCTTTCCTAATGTCTTTTCCAGTGCTGTCATTGTTACTATAGAAGAATCCAACTGATTTTTGTTGATCTTATACCCTGCCACTTTGATTGATGAATCTTCCAATGAGGTCTAATAGCTTTTTTACTGAGTGTTTGGGGTTTTCTATGTATAGGATCATATCGTCGGCAGATAGAGAGAGTTTCATTTCCTCTTTGTCAATTTGGATGTCTTTAATTTCCCTATCTTGCCATATAACTATGGCTAACACTTCCAAAACAATATTAAAAAGGAGTGACAAGACTCCTGATTTATGTTCAGAGGGAAGGCTTTCATTTTTCTCTCCATTGAGAGTAATGTAGGCGGTTTGTTTTGTATATATGCTCTTGATTATGTTGAGGAATTTCCCTTCAATTCCTACTTTGTTGAGTGTTTTTATCAGGAATGGATGTTGGATTTTGTCAAATGCCTTTTCTGTATCAATTGATATAATCATGTGGTTCTTTCCCTTTTTCTTCTATGTTCATGAGGGATATTGTTCTGTACTTTTCTTTCTTAGTGATGTCCTTCCTTGTTTTGGTATGAGAGTTAAGCTTGCTTCATAAAAAGTATTTGGAAGTTTTCCATCCTTCTATATTCTGGAATAATTTGAATAGAATTGGTGACAGTTTTTCCTTGAATGTTTGGTAGAACTCACCAGTGAAGAAGCCGTCTGGGCCTGGACTTCTTTTGGTTGGCAGCTTTTGTTGGCCTGACAAACGTCTTCTTTTGTTATGGGTCTTTTCAAGTTTCCTGCTTCACTCTTTGTAAGTTTTAGTGGGTCGAGTTTTTCTAAAAATGTATCCATCTCATCTGTTTTCAAATTTGTTGGAGTATAACTCTTCATAGTATTCTGTTATTATCCTTTTTATTTCATTTGGTTCCATTGTGACATAGCCCATTTCATTTCTAATACCAGTTATTTGTGTCTTTTCTCTCTTTTCTTTTGTTAGGTTGCAAATAATTTGTTGATTTTATTAATCCTTTCAAAGAACCAGCTTCTAGTCCTGTTGATTCTTTCTATAGTTTTTCTGTTTTCCATCTCATTTTTTTCTGCTCTTATCTTATTATCTTATTTCTTTTGGTGACTTTAGATTCCCTTTGTTTTTCTGTTTCTAATTGTAGTAGATGCTGTGTTAATGTGTTAATTTTGGTTCTTTCTTCTTTTTGGATGTGTGCATTTATCACAATAAATTGTCCTCTCAACACTGCTTTTGCCATGTCCCAAAGATTTTGATATGTTGTGTTTTCATTCTTTTTTGTTTCTAGGAACTTTATGAATTCACCATTAATTTAATTTACCCAGTCACTTTTCAACAGGGCGTTGTTCAGTTTCCATTCATTTGATTAAATTGTCTTAGTCTTCTTATTGTTGATTTCTTGTTTTATAGTATTGTGTCTGAAAAGATGCTCTGTAGTATTTTGATGTTTGTAAATTTATGGAGGCTTGGTTTGTGACCTAACACATGGTCAATTCTGGAGAATGTTCCATGTGCACTGGAGGAGAAAGTGTATTCTGCTGTTGTTGGGTTGAATACTCTGTACACGTGTGTGAGGTCAAGTTGGTTGATTGTGCTGTTTAGTTCCTCTGTAACTTTGCCGAACTTATTTCTGGTTGTTCTGTCCCTTTTTGAAAGTGGAGTATTAAAATCTCCTACTAAAATTGTAGATTTATCTATTTCTTTCTTCAATTATAGTAAGGTTTGCTTTATATATCATGGTGATTTTCATTGGGAGCATAGATATTTATTATAGCTATGTCATCTTGCTCAATTGACCACTAGATCATGACATAGTGTCCTTCTTTATTTCTTATGCTTGTTTTTGTCTTTAAGTTTACTTTATCAGAGATCAGATTTGCTACTCCTGGTTGTTTATTGTTGCAGTTAGCTTGTGATATTTTTTTCCATCCTTTAACTTTTAGTCTGTTTTTCTCTTTGTGTGTAAGGTGTCTTTTGCAGGCATCACACTGAAGGGTCTTGTTTTCTTATCCAATCTCTATTTCTTCACTGGTGCATTCAATTCATTGACATTCAATGTAATTATCGATAGGTATGAATTAATTGCTGCCATTATATTAATTTTTTGGTAGTGTTGTTTGTTTGTTCCTTTGTTCTGCATGCCTTCTTGTGCTGAGTTTGTTTTTCTGTGCTATTTCTTGTCGGTTCCTTAGTTTTCATGTTTGCTTGTTCTGATTGGAAGTTCATTTTTATGGTAAATTATGAAGTATTATCTTTCTTAGGGGTTACCTTATAGTCTATTAACTTTTCTCTCCATTTAAGAGAATCTATCGTATCCTATAATCTACCTGACATCTTCACCACCTGGATCTCTGTTCCTACAATTATCCCTTCTTTGGCATTGATATGATTTTGATCTTCAGTTGACCTCCCACCTCCTTTGAATTCGTTGTTGTAGTTTTGTTCTGTTCTGAACTCTGCTATCTGTTGAATGAGTTTCAGGTGGTGTTGCCTCGCCTGTCAATCTCTGGTTGGTGTCTGTTCTTGTTGGTTTTCAATCCAAAGAACTCCCTTTAGGATGTTTTGAAGTGGTGGATTGGTTTTGACAAAATCTCTTAGATTCTGTTTATTTTTGAACGCTTTGATAGCACCATCGTATTTGATTGGTAAGTTTTGCTGGATAGATGGTTCTTGGTTGGCAATTTTTTTTTCTTTAGGGGTTTGTATATGTCTCCCCATTGCCTTCTTGCCTGCGTGTTTTGTACTGAGAAGTCAGAGCTTAATCTGATTTGTTTGCCTTTCTAAGTAACACTTCTTTTCTCCCTGGCTGATTTTAGGATTCTCTCCTTGTCTTTGATTTTGAAAAGCTTGATTATTATATGTCTTATTGACTTTCTTTTAGAATCTATACTTCCTGGGATATCTTCAGCTTCTTGAATGTTTATCTTCTCATCTTTCAAGGTGTTAGGGAAATTTTCTTCCAGAATCTCTTGAACTATCTCCTCTGTGGACTACTCCTGATTCTTCCTGTTCTGGAATGCCAATAACTCTTAAGTTGTTCCTCTTCATGTTATCCAGCACTAATCATAGACTCTCTAGATTTTTTTTTTTTTAATCCTTTTTTTCAGCTTGGTCCTCTATCTTAGCAATATCGAGAGATTTGCCTTCCAACTCGCTAGTTCTGGCTTCCATCTCTTCAATTCTGCTTCTTTTCCCTTTCAGTGTATTGTACATTTCTAATATTTTATTATTAATCATCTGGACCTCTTTATGCAGGTTTTGAATTGTTTCCAATGCTATCAATCTTGTTTGATTGCTCTTGTAGTACTTTCCTGACTTCTTCCCTGTTTTCCTCCACCCCTTTCGGAGCATTTCAATTTGTTTCCATATCATTCTTCTAGATTCCTTCTCAGGCAAATCCAAAACCTGCTTTTTCTTTTCTGGGGAACATTTGTCTGTTTCCAGCTCATTTATCTCAGTTACTCTTTACTGTTTTTGGACATGTTTTGAGATCTTTTGTAGTTTTTTGTTTGTCATTTCCAGTAGTTATGTGGGTTTTTTAATGCTTAAATGGATGTTTGTTGATGTGTTATTATGCTTACTGGGTGTCTCCTGGTGGATATGATCAGGAGATAGGCTTCCCTTTTCACATGTGATGTTATTGGCAGCTGTTATTGGCTCTTGTCTCAATGATGGGATATTATGGGTCATGCTTGTAGCTTGGCTATATGGCCATGATTGGCTGTCTCTTCTTGGGTAATGAAGGGAGAAAAAGCTCCCACCTCCTGGGAAAATGTGTGATCAAAAGGACCGAAAGCAGTAGCCGTATAAAAGCAGAGACAAAAACCACCACTTTGAAACTAAATTAAAACTGCGGGCAACTGTCCAGTCACCTTGCTACACAGCCAGTTTGTGTACAACATAGAAACCTCCAGCAATGGGTGGGGGTGTCCACTCACTCAGGCCCCTCGTCTAGTCATCACCATAGAGATGCACAGTTAATGGGAGAAAGATTGTCTTCTATTTTTGTTCTGAAGGTCAGTTAGGTATCTGCATGTGCACAGCGTAATTCTTGAGATAGTTGTGTCCTTTGATGTTGGGGTTTTACAGATTGCTCATATGGTTTGTTTGTCAGGCTTGATGGGCCTGCTTTTTTCTTGCTAGATAGTCCTGGGTAAAGGGTCTCGCACAAGTTAATTATAGGGCTGCGACCCCGAGGGTGACATAAAAAGCAGCCACCAAGCTCTTTCTGTGCTGTGGGAAAACTGTGGGGTCAATGCTTGGCTTTTTTTTTGAGGGGGGGTGTACACCCACCTGCCTGAAAGTGTCCAGGCTGGGCAAAGAAGGCATAACAGGGAAGAGGAGGAAAAAATTGTGTAGAATCCCCTGTACCTCCTCTTGTAAATGTTACTGCACCACTTTTAGTACCGGTTTCCTTTTCCTGTCTGGCTGTAGCCCACCCTCTGAACTCTGCCTAGCTGGGGTGGCTGCAAGGGGAGTCCTATCTTGAGAGATTCCTAACTCACAGTATTTTCCTTTATATCATAATTTTTCCTCTTGCATGTGCAGGAAACTGACACCATGGACATTATGCTAAATCCAGAATCTGGTGGTGTTCTGTGAGCACATCTTCTCTGGGTTTCTAATCCCTCTCCCATGGAGCCTTTCCTACCTGGCTATCTCTGCCACTGTCAAAATGGGAACTCCTTCCCAAAGCATCTCATTTATATATGTTGAAGCTTAGTATAGTGCATAAATATTATATTATCCCATTTATGTGAAATACCTAGAATAGGCAAATGTGTCGATTACAAGGTCATTGTTTAAGGATAGTGGGAAAGTTGGAGACAGATACTGGTGATGTTTGGAGAATACAAAGAATATAATTTATGCCACTGAATTGTACGTGTCAGAATTTTGAAGTGACAAATGTTTTATTGTATATATAATTGTTACTAAGTCTGTTGAGTTGGTTCTGACCCTTAGTGAACCTGTCTAGGGTTTCTGAGGCTTTAAATCTTTGCAAGAGCAGAAAACCTCCTATTTTTCCCTCAAACCAATGACAGAATCCAACACTGGACCTTGAGGTTCACAGCCCAGTGCTTATCATAAAATTATCACAATAAAATAGAAACTTATAAGAATGCAGAGACAGGTGTAATGTGGATATTGGGTACAGACAAACCTATCTCTGTCATTTCCTAGCTCCTTGATACTGTTCTAAATCACTTTGGTTTTCTTTTTGTGTTTTCCTTTTTTTTCAGAGAAGTAAGCTCATTATATTAGTTAGGTTTTGTAGAGACCAGAGATCTTACTTAGTGTTAGGAATCTCACCAATAATGCAACCACATCTTCAATCAACATTTTTAGAAATGAAACACATATACATCTATATGATAATCTATGATATAAATATTGCATCTATCCTTTACTTCTGAATGCATTTTGACTGGTAGTACAAAAATCATCCTTTACAATAGACCAGTATATCTACATTATACATCCCAATTATACAAACAGAAAACAGAGGAAAAATAATCAAAAGAGATTTTCTTGCCTAAAATTACTATACTGAGTGGGAATGTGCATTGTAAATCCCTTTATTCCTCTTCTATCCATTTGTTGAACTTTATTCATATAATATCTGCTTTTCTTCTTATAGTTCCCTCTTGTGAAAGGCATCACTATCCTTCCTGTCAGCCACCCTAAACCTCACAGGCCTCCCCCACCTCCAGTCAGCAAGTTTAAGACATCTTCCTAAATTTCTTTGATATTGATCTCTTCTCCATTAGAGGTCCCTTTGGTAAATGCATTTCTTCACAAGTCTGGCACATGAGACTTTAATTGCTTTTCTGCAGTTTTCTCTTCTTCAGTCAGTGGTAATAGCTCCAGGTCTGTTAGCTTTTGCAGTTCCTGTATCATGGTCAGAGTCTTAATCAAAGTAACACTAATGTGGCCTTTCATCTCTTTCTGTTCAACAGAAACTGGTTTAAAGCATGTATGTAAAATCTTATATTGAGACTTTATCACTGACAGTTCCTCCAAGAGTGTAACTGGATCTTTCTCGCCAGCTGAATCAGGATGATTGTTCTTGATTTCATATTTCAGCCTGTACAGAATGCAATACAGATCAGAATCAGCTTTCTGGAACATAAGTTCCAGTTTATCGACCTTTGCCTCCATGTTGAAGAGTTGACATTCCTCTGTGTTTTCCTTTAATGGAAATAATAATACAGACATTGTTGTCAGGTGCCATCGAGTCAGAACCAACTCATAGCGATCCCATGCACAGCAGAACGAAACAATGTCCGATCCTGGGCCAACCACACTACTGCCGTCACATTTAATGCCAACAATGATGCCACCTAGCCGATCCATCTCATTGGGGGTCTTCCCCCTTTTCTCTGACCCTCCACCTTACCCAGCATGACATCCTTCTCCAGCGACTGTTCCCTCCTGACAATATGTCCAAAGTATGAGACATGAGGTTTAGCCATCCTGGCCTCCAAGGAGCACTTTGGCTACACTTCTTCCAAAACAGATCTATTGGTTCTTTTGGCAGTCCATGGAACTTTTAGTATTCTCCTCCAACACCACAACTCAAAGGCATCAATTCTTCTATGATCTTTCTTATTCACCATCCAGCTTTCGTATCCATATGATGTTATTGAAAATGCCATGGATTGGATCAGGCGCACCTTAGTTCTCAAGCTGACATTTTTGCTCTTCAACACTTTAAAAAGTTCCTGTGCAGCAGATTTGCCTAATGCAATACATTGTCTGATCTCTTGACTGCTGCTTCCGCGAATGTTGATAGTTGATCCAAGAAGAATGAAGTCCTTGACAACTTCAATCTTTTCTCTGTTGATAAGAATGTTGTTTATTGGTCCAGTGGTGAGGATTTTTTTTTTTCTTGACATTGAGATGCAATCCATACTGAAGGCTGTGTTCCTTAATCTTCATCAGTAAATGTTTAAGTCCTCTTCACTTTCAGCAAGCAAGGTTGTATCATCTGCATATTGCAGGTTGATAATGAGTCTTCCACCAATCCTGATACCACGTTTTTCTTCATAGAACCCAGCTTCTCGTACTATTTGTTCAGCATACAGGTTGAATATGTATGGTGACATTACTGGTTGTGAAAGGCAAATGTACTGTTGACCCTGTATCTGGTGCCCAACTGGTATATAAATAAATGGTGATAGTTGCTTATATTTCTCTCCAAATCCACTTAAGAAGCCCTGGCAATGTAAGCTCTTTGCTGCAGGTCAATGGTTCTAACCCACCAGATCCTCAAATGGAAGGAAAATATGATTAGATAATAGATTTATAACCTGGGAAACCCTATAGGGCAGTTCTACTCAGCCCTATAGGGTCTCTGTGACTCCGAATTGGTTTAACAGCAGTGAGTTGGTTTGGGAAGGCCATGTATTACAGTGGGTTTGCATTGTAGACACCTGTGCAGATAGCTCACAGGTAAGGACAGGTACATTTTCTCTGTTGCTCTCACCAGCACAATGTAGGTGGTCCATATAATTCATGATTTAATGCTGGTAGCATGGGGATTGCTGAGGAGAAGAACAGAGCTATTGTAAGAAACAAGACTTATTTAAACTTTACATACATGTATACTAGTGCATGCCACCAAGTGCTGAGAGGCACTCTCCTCTGCCTTGAGTTTTTCCAACCCAAACTACAATGAGTTTAAATGCAGTCAACAGATTTTTTTCTTCCTGTGAGTAGTCAGTTTGGTGGTTAAAAAGATGCATTTGGGAACATTTTAATTGGTGTTGTAAACAATGATTTCAAAAATGGGCTTTAATTTTATTGAATATCATCTGATTAGCAATATTGTTTTTGTTTTAGCATTGTGAATATTTATTCTACTGAAAATGATCACAGTCATTTCTAATGGAAATTTGGCCCACCTGGGTATTTTGGTGTTTGGATTAATAATTGAACTTGTTCTTCATTAGAGGAATTGTTGTGGCCTCTGTAGTGGAAGGTGTCTGGGATAACTGACCTTTGGACAGTATGTGGCTGTTTTAAGAAGGTGGAGGGATGATGTACCCAGATTGTGTTCATAAGTGGGATTATCTCTCAGCCTTCTTCTCCCAATGACTAAAGCTGAGAAGTCTGGACTGGGCTGTCTGAGCAGAGACAATCCAGGCGGCCTCATGCGTGTCAACATCTGGGGCAGTTGTGAAGATGGAATACAGACTTTGGGTCAAGATTATCTGATTCTAATCTAAAGGTGGTCGTTTCCTCTATTTGTATCTTGAGAGAATTCTTTGTGTACTTTTCAGTCTAAGTTTTGGTTGTTTTCTTTTTTCTTTCCTGTTTTGAGTATGTGTTCATGTGTCAAGGTTTTACAATAGTGCATTACCCAGTTGCTACAGCTGGATTCTCATTTACTCCCTGGAGTCTAGTTAAATTGATGTTGTTCTTCTGAGTGCAAAGTCTATGAAATTTGAAAGCTCTCCCCAAAATTTCTGCACATTTTTCACTTGATAATCTTTTGTCCTCTCTGTCACCAGCTCCTGTACTCATGGACATTTTTGCGATTTTACTTCATGAGTCACACTCATATGGGTTTTTCTTTACCTGGACTTCTTTCTTTCTGATCTCTCATTATTTCTGGGTCAAGATATTTCCCTCTATAATTGCCTTCAGGAGCTCCATATCAGAGTTCCAGATATGCAGAAAATTTCTGTTTTCTCTGCCTCCTACTCCCTCACTTGAGTAACCTAAATATCAAGCTCTATGTACTATAAAGAACCTTCTCCCCTCTAGAGCGTTCCTACCTAAGAATATGGTGGGGGTTAAATATCTCCTTGTTTCCTTCCTGCCTCCTCTTTCTCTTTCTTTCTTCTCATCCTTTCTTCTTGCTCTCTTAAAATCACATGCATACATAAACCCATACTCTGATACACACCTGACTTAAAAGGATGGCAATATTTTAATGATCGTTTTTGGAAACATACAATCACACATGCACACATAAACCTATGCTCTGATATACACATGACTTTCAAGGATGAACATGCACACATAAACCTATGCTCTGATATACAAATGACTTTCAAGGATGACAATATTTTAATGATCACTTTTGGAAACATATAAAAGTGTGATCAAAGGCATTTATGTATAGAAATTAATTTTAAAAACCTCTGCATGCTAATTTATACTAACCTTTCCTTTACTATGATTCCGATAACCAAAACAGAGCTATCCAAAGTTAGCTTTGAATTGTAGCTGTCTGGACCCTGGGCATACTGTGTCTGTCTTAGTATTCTGTCTTACCTGAGCACGTTTCCTCAAGGTTCAGAACTCTGGGAGAATTCAGCATGTCTCATCCCCTCTGTCATCTGATGAAGGTCCAAGTCTCATTTGGATGCTAAGGGAGGGTAGGTGGTATTCATTGGAGGGTAGACTAACAGGATAGTCTACCTATCTGCAGTCAGATGGATGCCCATCTGCAGTCAGATGGATGAGAGAGAACATTGGGCATGACATAGAGAGGTTTCTGTAGTCTTTCTCTCTTTTGATGATGCTCATGGACAATAGTAGCATCACAAAACTGTATAAGGGAAACTAAAATTTCAGGAAAAACTGCTGAAGATTAAAAAAAAAAAAAGGCTTAATTCACTCTTTGGAAAATGATTCTTCTCTTGCCCTTCAGTGTGCACTAAGCGTGTCTACTGCTATAGATAGGAAGCTGGATTCTGATGTTAGAAACCTGGAACATCTGCAACCTCCTTTCAATAGAAATGGAGTCAAATCCCATCTAATAGATCTACTTTATTATTATTTAAATGGGAGACTCACAAATCATGCAGCACCAAACCACATGTGGAAAGTTACCGAACCAAGAGACATCAGTGATTAGCTTATATCAATGAAATGCAGAAGCAAAAGAAACATATTCTGAATGGCTTATCCCATTGCCTATTGAGAAGCTGTCACCATTTCAGTGGTGGATGACGGTGGGAATGTTATCAGAATTTCATGATTCTCTTCATGAAAATACCCATGTCTACTTTGCAATGCTTGTATTGCTAACCCTCACTGGGAATGTATTTTAATCAAATTATCATATTATCTCAAATTCTTGGATTTCCTTTATGCAAGATTGTAGTTGTGAAGTGCCATCGAGTCAGTTCTGACCCATAGCAACTCTGTATAGGGTTTCTGAGGAACAACTGGTGAGCTTGAACCACTGACCTTTCAGTTCAAATGGCTTTGCAAAATATTAATATGAAAATGTACATTGAAATATTAAATATCTTAGCTAAGAACAGTACAGGAAAAATATTTGAATATAACATGATGTGAGAAGGTGTAAAATATTTTGAATAAAAAGTACATTGTTATTTAAAGAAACAATCTCTGTTTAAATAGATCTGATCAATATAGTCACTTCATGCTCTTTGTAGATAACTATTAGTCCTGAGCCTTAGTATATATAACCTTATTTTGGTATGCTGTGAGATAAGTTGAAAAGCTAATATTTTGGGAAACAGTTAAAGAAAAACATTAAATCCTGTGTAAGAGCAAGTATCTCCCACCATTCTTTGATCTCTCATGTGGAAATTGACTGCTGACTTATATCTAGAAAAGTTTATTTTGATTTTGCAGTGATATGGCTGGGAATGTAAAGGAATTCTAACTCCAAAAGGTTTAAATTCTAGAAAGCTTGTATTGGCCTGATGGATGACTTGTAAGGATTTCTGAAAAGGAAACTTTCTCCTTGTGTGATTAACTGTGTTTCAATTCTGCTGACAGTGAACTAATTGTAATTCTTGTCAACATGAAACATAATTTATGTCAATCCAAATTTTATAGCTAGGGAACTGAATTGGCAGTTTCTGTGCCAATCAGTGGATTGAGAGAAAGTTAAAAGGAGAAGCCATTAAATTGAGTCAGAAGAACTCTGTGGTTGCAGGTCTGTACATGTGCTTGTAAGAAATTCACCTTGAGTAAAGTGAGTATTCTATATTACAGATCTTGTGAGGATCCAGCCAAATGAAATAATATGTGAAAAATGCACAATCACTAAAATAACTTGATAAGTTTATTGTTAAATATTGAATGTATCTAGAAGAGCCCAAGAGGGCTTCAAAATGGTTGTGGGGAAATTCCATTATGTTTTTATTCCATTTTTCATGGACTTCTGAAGCCCACTTTTGTATGTCCTACAAAGTTTAACAAAAATTTCAATTACTGTTTTTGTTAGATGTCTTTGAATTGGTTCATGACCTTATATACAATAGAATCAAACACTGCCTAGTCCTGTGTCATGCTTATGATTGTTCCATTTAACACAGCATTATTAAATATAAAAGGAGTTCTGGTAGTGTAGGGGTTATAAGGCGGGCTGCTAACTTTGAGGTCAGCAGTTCAAAACTACCAGCTGTTCTGCAGGAGAAAGATGAGGTTTTCTGCTCCCATAAAGGTTTACAGCCTCAGAGACCCTATACAAGGTTTCTACAAGTTGGGAACTGACTCCATGGCCCATAACCACCACCAGTAACTATACATTTTAAATCATGATTTACATACTAATAAAGCAATGTAATGATGAATGGCAAAGATGTTCTAGAGTTGTTTTTGTTGTTGTTAAGTACCATGGAGTCGGTTCCCACCCATAGTGACCCTGCACAGAGTTTCCAAGGCTGTAAATCTTTACAGGAGCAGAAAGCCTCATGTTTCTCCTGTGGAACAGCTGGTACTTTCAAACTGCCGACCTTGAGGTTAGCAGCCCAATTCGTAGCCACTATGCTACTAGAGTAGGTACAAAAAAAAAAAAAAAAGAATAAAAATGTAAAGTTAATTCAGCTGGATTAGCTGCTGAATTAATATGGTCTTTGATAAGAATAAAAATGTAAAGCCATGTGTTGTGGTACAAATAAGCAATACATGAGGATAGGATGACCTGTTGTATACAGAAATACTTATGAATATCCAGACACCATAAGACAAATCTAAGATTTTGACTTGTGTGTCCCTCAAGTTCAAAGACTTTGTCTGTTGATAAAGTTTGCTGAATAGTGACTTTAAGGAAAACGGAAGTCTATAACTCACTTTGGATAATGGGGAAAATAGTTGTATGTTACCTCTTAAAAGAAGCCCAACCAAAGTATGACTAAAACACTCTTAAATACCCTTACAACAACTCATTAGTCAAGCATAGAGAATTTAAGACACCAGTTGTCTCTCTATTTCATGCTTAATGAACACATACATTGCAGCATGGATGTGCAGGAGCTGAAAACTGTGAGAGACAAATGAAAATTTCATTTAGTACGGTCACCTGTCTCAATGTATGTTCTCATTCCAACTCTTTTTCTCAAATATGGTATTTTCCAGGCCTTTTATTTTTACCAGCTTTCTGCAAAGGTGTTTGTATTTCTTTACAAATGTACTCACTTAAACATATGGGGGAAATCAATAGTTATAATGAAAAATATATTTAAGAAACACAAACAGGAGATTCTTGTTATTAGAAGAAAATCTGTAGACAACGTCAGCCCTTTTTTGCCTTCTTGCACTAGTCCTGTTGAATAATTAAACATCCTCACTGGTATACAAAAGTAGAATTGACAGTGAAGTTGAGATTTTGATGACTTTTTGTACACCATGATCACAGATCCTTGTAGCAAACATCTATAGAATGAGAGTGCATGTACTGAATAATACTGTTGTTGTTAAGTGCCATCGAGAAGGTTCCAATCCATAGTGACCCTGTGTAGGGTTTCCGCGCAGCAGCTTGGGTAGCCTGAGTGGCTGCTGGTAAGTTTGTACAGCTGACTTTACGAATCAAACTGGCTTTATAGTCCAGAGTATTAACACACAGAACCACACCAGGACTCACTAGTGAATAACAGCAGTTAAGTGTTGTCAGTTGTTTCAGATTCATAGTGACCCTGTATAGCGTTTCCAAGAAGCAGCTGGTGAATTTGAACCATGGACATTGTAGTTCAAGCCCAGAGCCTTATCCTATAGCACCACACCAGAACTCCAGTGAGTAACAGTACATTGAGCCAATTTTTGCTCCTCCCTCTGAAAGGGGTCAAGAAAATTATTTCTAGGAATGCTTAAGTCTACAGGCATTCACAAATGGAGGAAGAAAGTCGCTCTGATGTATGTGTTTTCTATTGCCTTATGTGACTTAGTAATGCTATTTATTACTTTATGCAGGTCACTGTTCCTAGCACATAGTCTTTGATGCATACTAGTTGAAACATTGACAGAAAAAAAAAGACTGTAGATCAAATTATAGAGGTTACCAATCAAGAGCTACTATGTCAACAAGTGAAAACTTTTCTATTAATTACAAACTATAGGTAAGGAGTGAGGTAGTGTGTTCTGTCTCTGTAAGTATCCTTGTTAAAGAAGGGAATTTTTAGGAGTTTTGCTAAGACTAATTCCTCAGCTGTATTTTTAGATAAACATAAACAGAAAGGGTGTTTACAAATCTGATGTCTGACTATTGGCTCAAGATTCTCGTCTTCCCAACTTCATATAGTTGAATATGATGCATCAAGTTGCTTTCTAGCCAGCCTTTGCCATACCATAAAAAAAACAGTCCCTAATATTTGGTCTTCCTTATTTTGATTCTTGTTATTGTCTCAGTCATTGATTTATAATGATCATTAAAAAAAAATATATATATATATATATAGCCATAGCCTAGTTTTCTAGAGCAAAACCAGTGAGTCATATATGTTGTGGCTGTGCTGTGATGTGGAGTCGGTTCCGACTCATAGTGACCCTGCACAGGGTTTCTGAGGCTGTAAATCTTTATGGGAGCAGAAAGCCTCATCTTTCTCCCAAGGAACAGCTGGTAGCTTCAAACTGCTGACCTTGAGATTAGCAGCCCGATTTGTAAACACTATGCTACCAGATCTCCTTGAGTCATACATACATATGTGTGTGTGTGTGTGTCTGTTTATATGTGTGTATATAGAGAGATTTATTTCAAGAAAATGGCTCACACAGCTATGGGTACTGTTAAGTCTCAAAACTGTGGGTCAAGAAGCAGGCTGGCTTACTTAGTAGCAGGAGATAACTAATTAAAATCTGTAGGTCAGACATTAGGCTAAAGGCCTCTGTTGATTTATGAGGTTACAAGAGCTGGTGAATTCAGAATCTGCAGGTGGATTGGCAGGCTGAAGACTTCTACAGGCTATGTGCAAAGAACCAGAGGTTAAGTGATGAGAAGAGTGCAAGGTTGAGAGAGAAAGCCATGCCAAAACATTCATTTATTTATTGGAGACAGGCCACACGCAATAGGAAATTCCTTTTTCCACTGATCATATCAGCTGACATCCGATAATTACATTATATTACATTATGGAAGCACCATCAAGCCAATGTCTGCCAAACCACTGATCATCACAAGCCTAGAAAAGATGACACATAATGTTAACTATCACAATCTACCTCTTGTCAACTTGGCACCTATAAATATCCCCTTAATCCATGCAGAATTTCCAAATAAAAACATGATAAAGTTATGCTAGTGCCTTACATGATGCAATTAACTTGCATACATCTTAAAACGTACTAGTCCTTTTTACATCTTGTATAATAACTAATTGGATAAGGGAAGGACGAAAGCAAAGATACAGCATTAGATATTCATACATATTCACACGTACATATAGAAAGAAACAAGAAATAAATACTGGTCACAGTTGTAGTCCTTGTTTCTGCAACCATTTGAGTGATCATATCTGGCACTTAGAATGACCGTCTTCCACCATCTATTCTGCATTCCCTTTACCCATAGAAAGCACCTCAGCTGGTTGGGGTTCTTTGCCTAGTGGAGTAACCCAAACTTTCATCCCTGGAGGGTCCAGGCCATTAGTACTGTGGCCTAAATTGGGTTGTTGCACTTTTCCATTGACTTTAACCATAGGGCGTGGTAGTACTAAGAGATACCGTAAGTGCGCTCCTGTGCACAGGGGATTAAAAAAGGTTGTTGAAAATTGAATTAAAAGATAATGGAATTTTCCCAGAAATTTATTTACAGGCATTCTCTTCTTTACCTTCATTGTACAATAACAAACCTATGTCCCCTTAGTAAACAGGATATAGTATGCCAGCCAATATGGGAAATTGTTTCTTTGCTGGCTAATTCAGAACCTTGGATTTGGACTAAGACTGTTGGCAATATTTTAATAATGCTTCTGCCATGACAGGTGTTTGTTTTCTAATTGTGACACTTTATTTTCTTTCTGTTTTTCTTTTCCTTAGCTAATAGCATCACTGGGTTGGCATTGAGCTATTCAGAGATACAGCATCTGTGCAAAACAGTTAGAGCCAAAGCCTTCATTTTTTAACAGAGAGTGGTGCAAGAGAGCAATTCAAGAAGCCTGGCATTATTATCTTAATGCTGCCAAGATAATCTTCATCATTTCCTTGAACAGCACTTTGTCAGTTTCACTTGGCATATGGCATGGCCCTCAGTGATAGAGGCATTGCTCTGTAGTCTGAAAGGAAATCAAATTTATAATTTCTATTTTTGCAGAAAATTGCATGAATATTTATCATAAAAAAAACAAATATGTATTCCCTTTTTCCCTTCTGATTTACATCCTCCCCAACCTCCCTGTAAGTAATGTTTTTCCTAGAGGAGTATGCACTTGATAAATATTTTATGTATGAAATAAAAATTTCAAATGGTGAATGTAGACTATAGAATACCAGTCTGTGAATACTGGGGCTTCAGGGACTGATTTCATTAGTAGAAGTCATTATTTGTTTTTCTAGTTCTTGAGGAAATTATAGTAACAGTTAATGTTAGTGTAATAATTAACTGTCCATAACACATTGTCTGGAGAGAACAGTTGCTGGAGAAGGCTGTCATGCTTGGTAAGGTGGAGGGTCAGAGAAAAAGAGGAAGTCCCCCAACGAGATGGATCAGTCAGGTGGCATCATTGATGGCGTCAAGTGTGGCAGCGGTAGTGAGGTTGGCCCAGGATCAGACATTATTTCGTTCTGCTGTGCAAGGGGTCACTATGAGTAGGTTCCGACTTGATGGCACCTGACAACAACAACAACAATGCTTTTTAACAATTAGAGCTTAGTGTCTCACTCAATTACCTGTGTATCAGTCTATGATATGAAGAAACCAGGAAAATAAGGTCAAAGATGCCCAATGTAATAAAACTCCTTATTTCCTTCTTCACTTCTTTCATTAAATAAGAAATAGTCAAACACTTATGTTGCAACAGATTCTGTGTTAGGCATCAGTGCTCAAAATAGACATGGGTCCCTGTTGGCAGAGGTATATGGTATAGTAGGGGATATTGGTGTGGCACTTTAGGATAAACACTTGATTGCAAGGTTGGATAGAACCTCAAGGTCAGCTTGGACTGCAAGGTTGGTGGATCAAACACACAGCTGCTCCTTGGAAACCCTATACACGGTCGATATGAGTCAGAACTGACTCGACGGCACTTAACAGCAACAACAGCTTAACAAGGAAACTTGCATTACCATCTTCTTCCATCAGTCCACAGCTTAGTCAACCAACTAAGCATGTCCACCATGGAATGAGCCAAAGACTTTAGATAAGCAGGACAAAACTGTCATATTAAAGAAGACTGCAAAGAGAAGTAGGTGGCAATTCTGCTACTGCAAATCTACCTCTTTGTGGTATGTTTAACACAGAGATGCAATGAAGGACACTAGGAAGATTGACACATATCTGTGTGAAGAGTCACAAACACAAGAATTTTAAAAGTTACATGTTCCCTTATATACTTAATGGAGTCCTGGTGTGGCACTGTGAGTTAATGTGCCAGACTGCAGAGCTGTTTGAACTGCAAGGTTTGTGGTTTAAGCTCACCAGCTGCTCCTCAGAAACCCTATAAAGGGTTGCTATGGGTCAGAATCCACTCAACGACACTTTACAACAACAACAACTTAAATGATGTACAGTATTGGTTCTTAACTATATTGTTGTTGTTGTTGTTGTTGTTAAATGCTATTGTGTCGATTCTGACCCATAGCGATCCTCTATAGGGTTTCCAAGGAGCTGCTAGTGAGCTTGAACCACTGACCGTGCAGTTCAAATGGCTCTGCAGTCTGGCACATTAACCCACAGCGCCACATCAGGAATCCATTAAGTATATGAGGGTCAAGTAATTTAAATAGTGATGCCCCAGGATTTTAAGGTTGTGACGACAGAATTCAGGTCCATATCTGCTGACTTCAAATCAAGATCTATCTCTAGTTTTTAAAATGGTATTTTTTTAAAAAAGAAATTTAGGCAAAAAATAAAAACAGAAGCAAAAGCCTTCAAAGTCTTAATTATAGAAAGCTTAACAAAATATGTCAAAATTCATGTCATGGTAATGCATGAAACACATCATATTAAAATGTTTTTGAAAACTAATGTGTTAAATTACTTACGGTAAATTAGTGATTAAAAATGAAAAGAATAACAGAATTTCTTTGTCATAAGAAATAAAAATTTTATGTGTCTTCACAACAAGTATCAATCCTATCCCCCCTGTAAACAGGGTTGATAGGGATGAGTAACTTAGATATTGGCTACCTTGGGGTGGGGTGGGGTGGGGTGACTGGCTTGCAAGTTTTCAAAAGGTAGTTTAGTTTAAGAGTGAATGGGGTAAGAGAGAATCCCTACTGAATAGTTTTCATCTTGTCTATATGGGTCTGATGAAAGGAGGTGGGGATAAGATTCTTATGATTCAATAGTGAATAATTGCTAATCATGATTAATTGTGACTGTCACAATTATAAAAATATATTTTTTGTAGCAAAAAGGGGGGACTAGTTAATCTTGCAGTCCAGGAACATAGGACGCTAGGACCATCAAAGGAGAAGAGCATGAGTGAAATGTGGGACCCTATCCCTAGAAGCAGTGACACCTGAGATGAGGACATGGAGAAATAGAGCAGTTGAGAACGCTAGACTCATGGAAAGAGAAATTCTGAGTGCTGGCAGTCAGGAGGCAGGCTTGCAGAATGTGCCCTTTGGTTGTTTGAATGATTTTATATTCTTGAGTGTTTTTGTGTACACCTCCTCCCCTCAAAAAAAAAAAAAAAAAAGAAACAAAAATCAACAGAATAGAAACAAATACTGTTGAATGACCACGGAGAAGACTGTAGTCACTGCAATGCAATGTAAATATTAGTGTAAAACTGATGATCTCCTATGTAAACTATAACTCAATTCACAATAAAAACTTAAAAAAAAAAAAAAATTCTACTGTCATTTTTCCAGTGCAGTGTTGGTCTAGTAAAAAAAAGGGGGGATTTTGTTAATGTGATGACAATATCCAAGAAATTCATATGGTAGTTCAGAATTTTTTCTACTGTAAAGATCCTTGTCATCTGGCAAATAACAGATCTTAGGATGAACACATGGCTTTACATTTTTTAAGAATATTTGTTCATCAAAGCAAGAGGAGAATATATGGATTGAGATGGAATTTTGGCCTTAAACCATTGCTTTCATATCTACCTGCTTAGCCAGAAAGTCTGACTGGAAGAACCCATAGCTACCTCCTCATCTGCCCTTGCCAGGAACTGCTTACTTCTGAAGTTAGTTGATCCACATTGAGGAGCTGTTTCATTGTTAACCGAAGAAATGTACTAGTTGAGCACATTCAACATAAGACCCATTACTCTGAAGGAATAAAAGACAGAAGGAGAAAGTGGAACTCCTTTCTATTTCAGCTGACTTGAAGTTAAATTTTAGGAGCCTTGGTGTTTCGGGGTCCGAGGCCTGCTCAGATCACTGCGCAGGTTTCTCAAAGGAGAGGCGAGGATTAACAAACAGACAAGGGACACAGCTGATTGTTAGTGACAAAGTTTATTTGCAATCTCAGGGTATATATAGGGTGGTTCTGCAAGTCATTGCTGTTTTGCATAGTTACAAGTCTGTCCTTTACTGTGAATCAGGCGACCTTGGGAAAGCTACCTTCCCTGCTGTGTTGATAAGCAGACACTGTCTTGTTAGACCCAGCCTTAAAGCTTAGTGAGGCCTGTAAGCCTTTTGGTTCCCAACATTGGTGGTACAGAGATTACGTGTTCAGCTTTTTGCTTAAAGGTCTGAAGTTGAAACCCACCAGCCACTCAGGGGAAGAAAGATATGATAGTCTGTTTCCTTAGAGATTAAAACCTTAGAATCCTCCTGAGCACTGTTATACTTTGTTCCATAGGTTTTGCTCCTTGTAATAACTGACTAATCAATGATGGATTTAGTTTTGATTTTTAAGTTAAATTTAGTTGTGTCAAAAAATATAGTAATTTCAAGAAACTATGGGTGAATTTTATCTTTAGTGTGATAGGGCATCTTCTATACTAATTGAAACACGGCAAAAATAAAAATCAACAAAAAATACTGATTTTTGTTGTTGTTAAATGCCTTCAAGTCGGCTCAACTCATAGTGAACCTGTATAGGGTTTCCAGGGAGTGGCTGGCGAGCTTGAACCACTGACCTTGCAGTCTAGCACACTGACCCAGAGTGCCACACATGGACTCCAAAATATTGATTATCTATGTGAACATTAAAAACATTGGTGTAATGTTTTGAATGCAAATAAACACAAGAAATGTGTAAGAGTAATAATGATGTATTAAATAAACTTTCAAAATATTTGATAAGTAAAAGCACTTGGAATTGATTTTTATAAAAATAATAGTGAAAAAGAACAATTCACGAAAGGAGAAGTAAAAATGATCAAGAAATAAGTGAAAAACATTTTGAACCAACTAGTTTTCAAAGTAAAACAGATTAAAACAATATATTTGCCTATGAAATTAGTACCTTTACAAATTTTAGTCAGTTTTAAGATAGTTAAATTTCCTAGTTAGATATTTAAAATGTATTATTTTTGTCTTGCTATTTATTGCTAAGTTGACTGAAACTCAACTTACCTAGTAATTACCTCTTGGGCATACAAGGGGCTTTAAAATATATGTGGAAAATTTGAGTTCAAAGATAATGGTATCTTCCCATGAACTTTTTGATGTAAAGAGCTCTCTATGCATGGTTTCATTAGAAAATTATTTATACTATTGATATTTTAAATAAATGGAATATCCTTCAATAAATGTTTGGTTATGTAATTTGTATAATACATTTTCCTGTATGCTGTTCCCAGAGCATTCTGTAATTCCACTTTATAATTCTTAGTGCATCTACATGAATTATTTTCTTTCATTTACTCAACAATTAAGTACCTACTGAGTGACTACTGTATGTGCAAGGTATCATCCTTCATGATACTGGGGATTAAATAGTGGACCAAAGATTCTTACCATACTGGTAAGACAAATAATTAAACAATGTTTGTTGTAGGTGTTTTCAAGTTGGTTCAGACAACTAGCAACCCTGTATGGGGTTTCCAAGGAGTAGCTGGTTAGTTTGAACTACCCACCTTAGGGTTCAAATCAACCTTGTGATCCAGTGCTTTATCCCACTATGCCACCCTAGGACTCCTCAATTAAACGATAATAACAAAAATAAATAAATTACATTATATGTTTGATGGTGATACATGCTGTGGAGAAATAGTAAACAAGGATTGATAAAAATGGTGATTAGGGTATGGCACTGTACGATAAGAACTGGAATGCTAACCACAAGGTCACCAGTTCGAACCCATTAGCCACTCCTAGGAAACTCTACACAGGGTCACTATGAGTCTGAATGGAATCAAGGGCACTTAGCAACAACAATAACAACAGGTAAGAGACATTGTGCTTTTTAAATATGGTGTTAATGAGTCAAACCTATTTGAGGAGAGGGATAGAAACATCTACTATGGGCAAAAAGCATAAGCGATGGAAGGAAAAGCACAAGGAGAGTCTTGAGCAGAAAACATGATGAGTGCTCTTGACTAACTCCAATAAGGTCACTGTAGATGAGCACAGTGAACAGAACAGTAAGAGAAGGCGTTTGAGAGGATGCTGGGAATCAGATTATTTAGAATAGAGCTTTGTAGGCCAACACAGGGATTCAAGCTTCTGACACAGAGAGGATAGGAAACTATTGAATCGTAGAAATATGATGATTTCATTTACATTCGGACATTTTCATTCCAGTGTCCTGGCTTTGCGCTGTAAGATAAGTACTGGACTATGAACCAAAAGGTTGATGGTTCAAACCCCAAATTCTGACTCATAGCTACCCTGTATAGGGTTTCCAAGGAGTGGCTTTTGTGTTTGGAATGCCCACCTTGTGGTTCGTAGTCCAGTGCTTATCTTACAGAGCCAACTAGGACTCTGAGACTATGGTATTTTATTAATCTATTACTTATGTTTTAATGGCTGTTGTTTTTAAGTGCCATTGTGTCCATTCCGACCCAGAGTGACCCTGTCTGTATAGGGTTTCCAAGGAGCAGCTGGTAAGCTTGAACCACTGACCTTGCAGTTCAAGTGACTGTAGTCTGACGTATTAGCCCACAGCACAATTGTAGAATAATAGATATCAATCATAACAACAAATTGTGTTTATCTCCTTTAATCCTAAATTATTTACACTATAATATGAACTATAAGGTGCTCCGGTAGCATAGTGGTTACAAATCGGGCTGCAAACTGCAAGGTCAGCAGTAGCTCCACGGGAGAAAGATGAGGCTTTCTCCTCCCATAAAGATTTACAGCCTCAGAAACCCTGTTCAGGGTCGCTATGAGTTGGAACCGACTCGACGTCACTTAACCACAACAACAACATAATATGAACTATACCATAACATTCTTTTTGCTCCTAAAAACATTGGGTTATATTTTTAATGTAGTGTCAATAAGATTTTCTGACACCTTGGGTTTAGGATCTGAGAGAAAGAGATACATGACAGGTGATTTTAAACAACTGGTAGTGGTGGTTATGTGCCATGGAATCGGTTCTGACTCATAATGACCCTGTACAGGGTTTCTGAGGCTGTAAATCTTTAAGGGAGCAGAAAGCCTCATCTTTCTCCCGCGGAACAGCTGGTAATTTCAAACTGCTGGCCTTGAGATTAGCAGCCCTATTTGTAACCACTACGCTACCAGAGCTCCTTTTTAAACAACTAGGAGAAGGGAATTACCTTTGGGAAAGTAGCATGGTCAGCATCTGTCTTTCGTGACACACAGAAAGTCATAATCAAGTGGCAGCACCAACTTCAGTGATCAGTGTGAGTATATAGTAGAAATTTAACATCTATATTGAGTAAATGAATTATTAATTGAAACCTGAATAGAATTTAAGTAGCAAAGAAAAAACATTTTAAGTATTTTTAATGTTTTGGTGTAATGAGGAAAGGATGTTTGGTACTGAATTTTCTGCTGTTTAGTGTTGCTGAGTTGATACTGAATCATAGTGACCCTATATAGGGTTTCCAAGGAGGTACTGCTCAGTTTGAACTGCTGATCTTTTGATTCAAACTGACCTTGCAGTTGAGTGTTTATCCTCAGCTGGGGCCACACCCAGACTTGAAATCAAATGTTAAGGATACATATGCATATGTATACCTATACATGTATTTATAGACATATAAATGTGTATATAGACATATACATGTGTATATAGACATACATGTATATGTGTATGTGTATATATAGATGTGTGTATGTGTGTGTGTATGTGTATATATATGTGTGCATGTGTATACATATATATATATATATAGTATGTATGTGTGTGTGTTTGTGTGTATACATATACATATACATATTTGGAAATATTTATGGAAATACACAGACAGGAATTGTAATAGTGGTCATTTCTTCGAATTATGATTATGAGTGATATCTTTGTTTTACTTTAGGATTTTATACCTTTAGCAGCTCTTGGCAGTGCTGCTAAAGTAGTTGCCAGTCTAGGGAGGCTAAGATCACCCAACTCTGATGACAAATGTGAAGGGTAATAAATCTACACAATGCCAACAGCATTCTGTAGAAATCTCAGCTTCCCTTCCTGTCCAGATCCCAGACCCAGATAAAAGACAGCCTTTTCTCTCTCATCTCCATTCACCTGGTGCTGGGTCAGGAGGTACCAACTCTTTCATTCTCTCATCCCCATTATGTTACCACAGGTAGGGCAGTGCATATCAGCCCCACCTTATTCTCTCATTTCTGTTTACTTGGGGATAGGTCAATGGGCACCAGTCCCTTCTTTGTTTCATAGATTTAACAATTCATTGGAATGACTTCTAAACTCCAGGGTAAAAGAAAGAATTGTCTTTGATCAAGCACATATACACACACAGAGAACACAAGCACATAGGGTAAAGTTTGGAAGGGGCCTCAGGTGGAGCTGTGTGTTCCCAGTAGATACATTTACTCATTTGAGAACAAATGTTCACTCTCTTCCCCAGGAATCCCCCCAAGCCTTCATCTTCCACTGTACCCAATAGCCATGACAGAATGCATGATGCCTCCTGAGGCTTTGTTGACATTGGACCCACCGGTGGTCCCTATTGGTTTGTCTCCATTTTTAGTCTCAGTGTTGAACAGCTCTCGGAAATCAAGAACAAAAGGCCAAATTGTTTACTGCAAGGGCTTTCCCCATCTCACAATGTCTTTTATAATTTGTTGATATAATTTATAAACTTAAAAAGAAGGAAAAAGAATTGACAGATAGAATGTATTATTAGTTTTCAACTTGATGAAAGGCAGAACAAAGGATATCATTTGTCAGTAAAAACACAATAGACTAGAGTCTCATTACTTCTTAAGTTAAACCCTAGATAAGACTGGGAATACTGGAAGATTTTCATCTCAGATGCCTGACATCTGGACAGCCCAATAATTGCAGAGGAATGAAGGGCTCCTTTCATTTTGTTACATTCAGAGGTTTGGCAGGGTATTTATCAGGGAAGATAAATTCAACATCTGTCACCAAATATGTGAGATGTTCTTGCTGGTTTCATTTATGTATTGTGCCATTTTGACATCCCTTATATAAAATAAAGTACTTTTTGCTTATTTCAGATTTTTAGAAGATAGCTGTTCTAATGATGTATATTTTTGTTTCCCTTAACAATGTATCTTAAAATTATTTCTCCACAAGATCATATAGTTGCACTTTACTTATTCTTTTCCGATCTGCTTGCTGCATAGATACATGAGCTGGAGATGCTAAAATATATCTGAAGACTCCCATATTGATAGACAAACATAAGCTTCCTTGTTTATTACTATTACTGATAAATGCCATAATGTAAACCACATGTGTGGGTGTAATTTTTCTTTTTGAAATTTTTTATTGTGAATTGAGTGAAAGCTTACAGACAAGATCATTAGTTTTGTACTCAACAGGTAATACATTTTATTTTGTCTCAATAATTGTAATTCCTTCCATGCAACAACAGTTGTCCTGCTTTCTCCCTATTGTGGTGGTGGTTAAGTGCCATTGAGTCAGTCCAACCCACAGCGTCCCTGAATAGAGTTTCTGAGGAGTGACTGGTGAGTTTGAACCAATGAACTTGTGGTTCAAATTGACCTTTTGATTGAATGCTTACCATATAACTCCACTCCACACCAGTGTTCCCTGTGGTTGTTGTTGTTGTTGTTGTTGTTAAATGCCATCGAGTCGATACCAACCCATAGTGTATAGGGTTTCTGAGGAGCAACTGGTGAGCTTGAACTGCTGACCTTGCAGTTCTAACAGCTTTGCAGTCTGGTGCATTAACCCACAGTGCCACACCAGGACTCCTGTGGTTACCTATGTATAAATGTTCTCATTTACACTTGCATATTACTATTGGAATTTTGGTTCATACATGCACACATTTATTCCAAAACACAGTAGGTATGCATGTCTCTTTGATCAGTGCATGGCTGCAGACAAGTTTTCTCAGTATTAAGCTTATCTTAGTCTCTAGGGTGCTTCTAGAAAAAGAAGGTCCAGTCAAAACAGGCTTCTCAAGGGGATTTGATGGAACCAGTTAAATTCAAGTCAGAGAGAGAAGCTCAGAAGGTGATGGTAACTTTTTTGGGATCCACACGGAGTGTGGCACTGTAGGATAAGCACTGGACTGCTAACCATAAGGTAGGTCAGCAGTTCAAACCCACCAGCTGCTCTCAGAAACCCTTCTTATATAGGGTAGCTAAAAGTTGGAACCGACTCAGTGGAACACAGCAACAACAACAAAACAATCTTGGTAGATTCTCTTGAAGGACATAGGACAATCACAAGAGTTTATTATGAAGATATAAGAAACTTGGAAACTGCATTGTGACAAAAAAGCCAGGAAAGTTACTGTTTACTTTTTTCCTTCCATCACTATGATGCACCTTCTCGTTCTTTCAGGAAATCAAAGGCTGTCCTATGAGAATTTAGTTGAAAATATTACCTCACTCACCCT
>NW_006408841.1:1929074-1938116 GCF_000296735.1 Chrysochloris asiatica
ATGAAACAAGTTATATGAATTGTTGAATGTGAAACTGATGATGTGCCCTGTAAACTTTCACTCAATCCACAATAAAAACCTTAAATTAAAAAAAAAGAAAAAAGAAAAAAAAAATTACAATTAGTTCTGCTAATTTCCACATCTGAATCATGTCATTCTATCAGCATCTTAAGTCTTATGTAGGAGTAACAAGAGACATTAGAAAATTCACTCCACCACAATGATATATATATGTTTATATATTTGTAAACCATATACCATATTGCTGTTATCATATCTATGTGCTTTATGAGGAAGGAATACTGAGAGCTAATAAAAGGAACATATGTTTGCTTGTCAACAACCTGAGTGTGTTACTACATGACCACATCTGTCCTTGCGGTTCTCAATCATTCACACTAAGGGAGGGAGATGAGCCATTCATTTTAGGAACTGTTAAGTTTTCATTTTCTTAAAGTACTGAGCAAAAGTACTTTTTTGTGAGATGTATAAACTTTAGCAACCTTCTCTTTATATGCCATTTATATAATTAAAGGAAATCTATAATGTTAATGACAATATTTAAAACATCTCATACCATTTTATTTTTGCATATTATTATTATTCATATGTATTCGTTAGAATCCTGCTATCCATACTATTTTGCATTGTGCTTTTTGACTTCAGGATAACATCATAAAATCTTTGATGTGTTCATGAAATCACTGTTTAATGGCTTTATAAAAATCAGCTGTGCTCTGATTTTTCAGTTAACTAGTTAACTAGTCAGTTAACTAGTCTCTGAATTATGCATACATACAAACCATTTTTGTTTGTATTTCCAATTTTTTATAGCAGTATATGAGTCAGGTTTCTATTCTTATCCTTAGGCTTCTGGTGCATTATCTTTTGGGCATGGAATGTCTTATTCAAGAAGTTGCTGTACCGTAAGTTGATTTGGATCCACATGTGACAGAGCAGAATTTGTCTCATTCCACATTATGGCAGCTCCTTAGAGTTTTTTTTGGGGGGTGGGGATTCTGTGTTGAGTCTCCATCCAAGGTCAGTGTATACCTCCAGTCTGAACCCACATGTTCAAGGCATTCCAAATCAGTTTTCTGTTCCTTTTATACTACTAAGTTGGTTCCAAGAGATTGCTGCTTCTCTATGAGATCTCGGTTCCACTGAGTACCTCCACTCTCAGGATCAGTGCAGATCACGGTCTGGTACTTAGAACTACATATCTTTTCTACACTGTATGAGTGACCATCGAAGTGTTGTTGGTATGGGTGTTGGGGGAGTGTGAGGAGTGTCAGGTTGAAAGATGTGTTTGATTGCATTGGATGCCTGGTATCATCAGGAAATGATTAGCATAGGAGAAGACATTTAAGTATTATAAATCATCTTTGCCATGGTCAAGGGAAAATCACTTTCCCCAATCACAAAGGGGGTCCTTTGGAACCCTGAGCCTTGTCACTTTGTCCTCCCATCTACTATATCTTAAGGGGACACTGTTTCTTCAGCCTCTCAAAGGAAAAATTTCAACCTCCTTTTAGAAAATGTCCACTGTACCAGATCACCACACCAGGGAAAATGTGAGATTTAAGTCTCGATGAATGCCAAGGGGAGCTTCAGCTGGGCATAAATAGCACACAGTAGCCATTCAAGTTAGTTCCCATTTGCAAATGCACTAGGAGACTGAAAAAGAGCTGGGTAATTGATACAGTTACACAAAAAGATGCCTGAAAGATCTTGAGAGTAAGTTGGTTATAATGGCCAAAAAATACCAAAGTAACAGAATCGGATTTTAAGCAAATGGATATTTGAAATGAGTTCATCTGTGAGCACTTTAGGATTTTCTTTTAGAACTACCTCTATGAGTCATTTTAAATTAAGGTGTCCATATCTTCCACATCACTTCAAATAATCTAATTCTAAAGAGAAGAGATCATGTTTTTAATAGATGTGGGTATAGCACTATAACCTAAGCACTGGACTACTAGCCACAAGGTTGGCAGTTCAAACTCACCAACAACTCCTCAGAAGCCCTACACAGTGTTGTTATGAGTCTGAACCAGCTCGACAGCACTTAACAACAAGGAATAAAAGATAATCCTCATCTACTGGTTGAATCAGATTCCAATCCTTTTTTTTTATTTTTTAAGTCTACTTCTCTCTAGTTCTGAAGCCCATGCAAAGCCAGGAAAGCTAAACAAAAATTGATTTTTATTTTCTCTCTGCTCTTTCAGCCCATTCTGGTTTTCAGTCGTGCTGAAGTCAGATGCACTTTGTATTGATCCAGGGTTTGAACCAGTATAATCCCTGATTAACACTATTGAAAGAACCATCATCTTGGATGGTTCTAAAGTTAGAGAGGAAACAGTGTGGACTTAATACATTTCTGTAGCCTGTTGTGGTTTCCTGGAACTCTGAATTATGCATTGAATCTTGGGCAGAAAAAAAGTAGAACTGGATCCAGCCACTCATTTGTGAAACTTGGGAGCAATATACGGGCGTCATTTGTGAAACTCAGGAGAAATATATGGGCGTATCCCTGTCTAACCATTGGTCCAGCTCAGAGTCAGGCACATTTGGGTAGAGATGTCTGGCATCTTCACCACCTTCTAAACAAGTGAAAAGAGCTATCTGCAATGGTAAGTCATATGTAAACGGTTCATATATACATAGGTTTATTCCAAATAAGATGTGTTTAAGCATGTGTCTGGGATCAGTATGTGGCTTCAGAGAATTTGTCTCAATAATGCCCTTGTCTTAGTCTCATTGGGATCCCTGGTGTGGTGCTGCAGGATAAACACTGTACTAGTTGTCCCAAGATAAGTTCTAGCCCACCAGGTACTCTTGGAAGCCATGAATCAGTGCCACTGTGAATTAGAGGTGATTCATTGGCATACAACATGTCTCATTAATGCCTTCAAAAAGAAAAGAAAATACACTATTTTTGTTGCCAATTTTGAGTTCAGGGGTAATATAAAATTTTAACAAGACTCAAGTGGACATCTTCCTGAATATTAAAGTTTGCAGAAATGCTGCTACACATAAAACAATAGATTTTTAGATGAACGAAGCATTTTAAGGAAGGTTGGGAAAACCACAAAATTGAACCAAGAGAGAGAACATTATCAACATTGATTAATGAAAAAGTACTATGAAATACGGAAATGAAGGAAGAAGACTGAAACTGAACTTGAGATCTTACATGGTTTGGCATTTTCAATTCTAACTGAACATCTTGGTCTTGGCAAGCTTCAGCTTGGTGTGTTCCAAAAGCATTGTATAAAGATGAGCTATCTCAAAGAGCAGATCTTTCATTAGTCTTTTAAGCAAGATCAAATTTATGGAGATGATTTTATAAAATGAACTCCATAAATCAAATTTATGGAGATGATTTTTTTAAATATCTGGACTATCTTATTGATCATCATAGTGTCTTTCACTCTCAGTATTCTGGAGTGTACTTAGTGATCCACATATTAAAGTTTAATTTAGCAGGATAATTTATCATTCACCAGTAAAATCTTAATGGCGTAATATGTGCAATACCAGGGGGCTTCCAAGTTGGTGGAAAAAAAAAATATACCGGAATTCTTCAAAAAAATTTTTGAAGCCCCCTTGTATGTGTGATAATTGGAATAAGAGCATATACTAAAATCCTAGTGCTTCTTCCACTTTCAGATATCATTTATAAGCACATGTCCTGAATGTATTTTATGTTATACACCCAAGCCATGATGATTGTTTCTGAGTAGGTTATGTGATCCTTTTCAGAAACAAGGAGAAGCAATGAGATTTTTCTTGAGATTTCCAGTGCAAAGATCCTCAAATGTTTCAATTGTATCTGAAACTTCACAGCAGGTATTTTCTGGTGAACCTACCCCATTTTGCTCTTCTAAAACATTTGAAATAGAAAACATAATAAAGCAATGGAGATGAACAAAGGCCTCATTATTACTTGGTGACTCCTTTTGGTTATGCCTATTGAATCTTATTTTTTACTTGCCTAATTACTTGAGTCAATATATTCTTCTTCCCCTGCTGCCTATCTTTTCCCCTTCTCCTACTTCATCTCCTCCGCTCCTTTCTTTTCTTGTTCACCTCATCCTCCTTTTTTAGTATGTGTGTTTAATGTCTTCCTGGGCTGTGATTTCTTTCACTTGTCATTGAAAGAATCCTAATCAGTAGGACTTCAGATCATCCTGTTTCTCTTTGGTCTGGTAAAAAACAAAAAAACAACACACACACACACACACACACACACACACACACACAAAAGTACCTTAGTCATGTGTTGATATTTTGACAAATTGATGTGTCCACATGAACAGCAAACTATTTGATGTAAGTACAATACCTTTTGTTTTCTAAATGGTGTCCAGATTAATACAGATACATGTTGTTTATGTAGCAAGAATTGGAAAAATTTCATGCATAACTAGAGCACCCTGCATCTATAAGTAATTTGGCATGTCTTTTCCAAATGCAAAGAGTTCCTTAGTTGGCTGCTTCACCAAACAGAGGTGATGAGAGGCAGGCTATGGAAGAATACATTTTCTTTGTATGTAATTAATTACATAACGATCAAAAACTTTATCTTCCTCAATTTAGTGTTTACTAGAGTTTAAAGACCCGAAGGAAGAAAGAAGTTAGGAATGACTGTGCTTAACATTTCCCCAATTAAAAAAAAAAAAAATACTACCCTGATTCTGACTTATGGTGATCCTCTAGGTAAAACTTTAGCATAAAAATTTTGAAGCTATCATTGTTTTTGGAAACAGACAGCAACATCTTTCTCCCATGGCTGATGGATTTAAACTGCTGACTTCTGGATTATCAGCCAAGTGCTTATCCACTGCATCACCAGGGTTTTCTACATATGTTGATCTCACAGACAAGATTAATTTACTATTTCGATTTTAATCATGCACAGAAATTACTTTCTGTCTGATGTGGGTTTAAATCACAGAGACAACATTTTGCTTTGCATATACCCTTAAAACCATTATATATATCTTTTTTCCATAAGAACCCAGAGTCAGACACAATCCCCATCACTTCTTAGTGACTGCTCAGCTTCAAAACCAGATTGTTTTAATAAAGAGCCAGTGAAATATAAATAAAGTGACAGAGGATGGTAATTATAAGACACAGCTTTGGAGTCCTTTATTTGTATTTCCAGGACTTTATCTGAAATCCAGGCATAGCAAGTCAAAAGTTAATATTTGAAAATTTCCCCTAAGTTACAACACTAGACCGCTAGCCACAATGTTGGTGGTTCAAATCCACCAACCGCTCTTTGGAAATCCTATATAGGGTGGCTATGAGTCAGAATCTACTCGATGACACATAACAACAACACAAACAAATAGGAACCCTTGTGGTAAAGTGGGCCAAACATTTGCCAGCTATAATATCAGTGATTCAAACCCACCAGCTGCTCTGTGGGAAAAAGATTAAACTGTCTGAATCTGTAAACACTCACACCTTGGAAACCGTATGAGGTAGTTCTACTCTAAGAGGGTTACTATGAGTCATAATCAACTCTTTGGCAGTTGGTTTCAGTTTGGATTTATGGGAAAATCAGGAAATGCTGGAGAAGGACCTTCATAATATTACATTGTTATTGAGAAAACACATCTATCAGAAGCAAATAAGTATGTAAAGGACAGAAACACTTTTTGCTAAAATAAGGACCTTCTTACATTTTATGTTAGAGCTTTACTCTAATTCCCACAATGCAGTGGGAACTTGTTTAACTTGAGTGTTCACATGGATAACAGTTGGTGTAAGACAATGTGTGCCTCCCTTACATTCTGTCTAACTGAAGTTATTTCTTTACATGATATAGGGATGGGCTGGAAGAGCCTGGACTCTCAAGGGTAGTAAAGGGCAGTGGAGAAAGCAGGCTGGGGTGGATCCTGTTGATTCTTGTATGTCCGTTGTCAAGACAACTCTCAAGGTAATGACTGCTTTAGTTTTGTAATAAGTCAGCTGAATTTTTCTAAGTTTTTGTTTGATTCAAATATATATTTCTCTTTGTGAAAATCAAGCTGCAAATTGATTATCTTATGGAGTTGATATTTAGAAAAAGATATTATGCAAAGCTGAAAATGTGTGGATTTGAACATTTCAGTACTCATTTTAAAAGAGTGCTCAACAGGAGGGATGTGTGCTAGGGTTCCAAGAACATAAGTGTTACAATGTTTAAATAGGACAAGTCTTCTGGGTTTCAGGCCAAGGCTGGCTGCAGTTCTGTCCTGTGTCCTCAGATAAATCCTTTCCCATCCAGAGGTCTCTTTGTTCTCATCAATTGCCTGTTGTTGTGATTGTTATGTGCCAATGAGTCCACTCCAACTCATAGCGACCCTGTACAGTTCTACTCTGACACACATGGAATCACCATGAGTCTGAGTGAGCACAAGGGCAACTGGGTTGTTTTTTCAGGTTTGTATATTGTATTATGTTTTTGGAGTCCTGGTGTGGACTATGGGACAATGCATTGGACTGCAGAGTTGGTCTAAACATTAGTGTTGGTGGTTCAAGCTCACCAGGTGATCCTTGGGAACCCTATGCAGGGTCATTATGGGTCATAACTGATTCAATGACACTTAACAATAACATCATCAACAAGTGTGTCACTAAGGATAAGTTATGGACTGCTAACTGCTGAATTGGTGGTTCAAATTACCAGCTGCTCCTCAGAACCCAATATAAGGTGACTATGACTTGGAACCAGCTCTATGATACTTAGCCACAGCAACATTATTTTTGTTGAGAATATTAATAGTGAGAGATGTATAAGTTATGAAATAAAATACTGTTACCATTGAATGGGGTTAGTGACTAACAGAAAATGATTTGAATTAAAACATCATGTTTTATTTTTATTGTACTAGAAATTTTACTTGTGAGGACACTAATAAGATATGCTATATCCACTTTTCAGTTTGTTGTATTTAATTTACTAGTCAGATGCAGACCTCCAGTTGATTAATAAATTTCAAATTTTACTACATTTGAGAAAAATGAAAGTATGAGGAAAACAGACACCAACAGTTGAAACTGAAAATCGGGTCAAGTCTATTATTTTTGGTGAAATACCAGTCATTCCTGTTGGGATTCAAATTCAGTGTACCAGGGAATTATTTACACATTATGTTGTCATATTTTGTTGGGGAATGGATCAGAAAAATACCTGAAAGGGATTTTAAACCTTGTCAAAATCCCATTGCAACATAATCTAGACTTCGATTCATATTGAATAATGCTAATTGGTGCAAAATAAGGATCATTACCATCTGAACTCAATGTATATCTGATATGGGAATACAATAACACTGCAGACATAACATTTGATTTGGGATTAAACACATCCTAGATTGCATTACAGGGTTTATGTTTAAGCATGTATGTATGTCAATTATTACTTTATGTTACATGCTATATTTATAAACACAAGAAAAACAATGTCTAAAAGAGTTACTTCTTAACAGAGGGAAACTATGGTCAAGTGCAAAGAGCATGAAGTTGAGTGTCAGACCTGGGTAAGATCTGAACTTTGAAATTTACTTGCAGCGTATCCTAGGGAAAAGGAGTATAGTGGTTATGAATCATGCTGCTAACCTCAGGAAACAACTAAGTTGGAAGCTACCAGCTGTTACGTGGGAGAAAGATGAGGTGTTCTGCTCCTGTAAAGATTTACAGCCTTGGAAACCCTATACAGGGTGGCTATGAGTCGGAACCGACTCCACGGCACATAACAACAACAACAACAATTCTAGGGAAAGTCTTTGATTTTTGCTGAAATACAGTTGTCTGTGTTTGAAATGGAAATAGAATTATGAGAAGATTTAGGAACACGGAGTGTGACAGTAGTGATCATTTCCTGGGCCCTTAGTCTGTGTTGAGTTTGTTAACCCTCTCACTGATGCTATGAAGAAGGTGCTAGTCCTATGTTTGTTGTTTAATGAAAGGCAGAGAATCCAAGTTTCCAGTTCTCTTGCCTGATGTTTCACAGCACAAAAGTGGCAGAAGCCTGATGTAACTCAGGTCGATGTGACTTCAGAGCCTTTGACTCTTTAACTGCTATGCCAAATAGCTGAATGGAGTACCCATTTTCTAATGGGATATCAGGCCATGTTAATGATCCATCTCCCTCCTCCTAGCACACACCACACAAGCTCATGCACAGACATACATATGAACACAAACAGACACCCACATATTGAACACACACACACAAATATCTTAGCTTTCAGGCAAAAGCTCCATCCAAGCATAAATGATAAAGATAGACATTCCAACTGTTACCTCCCTGACCACATTCCCCAGTCCGCATTCACTTATCATCCTGTTTCCTTCTTCATATGCTTTGGAGAGGTTTCCCTACATTTATTTTTGCCAAGAAACACATCTTAATTAGGTCTGTTGGAAGAAAATTCTCTACAGGTTTCTCATATTTCTGCATGTCCAGTAATCACTGACAAAATCTTCATTCTTGTTGGGGACGAAATAAAATGCAATAACTGAGAAGCTGAGGCCTTGTGACCTGGACAAAAATCCAAATCCATGGCCCTCCATGGTATTGACATAAAATGCAATTACTGAGAAGCTGAGGCCTTGTGACCTGGACGAAAATCCAAACCCATTGCCCTCCATGGTATTGCAAGCCATGAACACTGAGGCCCCAGGAAGTCCTCCTGGGATCCCAGGTTCATTGGTGTTTGTGAACTCACTGGGTGGCTACCTCTGTACAAGTCCTAATATTGCTCATTCTATGCTTCTAACTCCAATAATTGTAGCTTCTGAGAAAATGGTTTTTATAATGCCTCTCTTAATGTCTCCACTGTGTTGGCAGTGTGTAGGGTCCTGGGAACGATTCTGAGGTACAAGTGATAGCCACCTGGAATGAGTGTCAGAACTGCTCCTTATTTGATTATTCAGTTATGTTTAATATTAACTTAGAACATGAGCTCTTGATATCCATATAAAACCGAATTTCCCCCTAGAACCGAGGCAGTAAAACTTCCTCAGAGGACGAACAAGGAC
>NW_006408841.1:1938801-1953115 GCF_000296735.1 Chrysochloris asiatica
CAGTCTGTCTGGCAGCTTGCATCAAACCTGTGTGTCTGTCTTCTTTGTGTCTGTTTTCTCTGTCTTCTTTGTGTCTGTTCTCTCTCTCTCTCTCTCTCGTCGCCAGACACCCCACCTTCGTGTACTCACCCCCTTGTCAAGGCCAGACCCTGGCACATTCTGGGTTGTGTTTTTCTCATATATTTGCATAGCAAATTGGCAGAGGCCATGACACCAAGGGGCAGAGTGGTGAAGGACCCTAAAGAAGCAGGGCCACAATGGATCCCCCCTTTGTAACACAAGGCCCCAGGAGGGATCTCATGTGGGAACTCTGCTGTCTCTGTCTCTTTATTTTAATCAGCTTATTTTGAATTTTCTTGATTTTATAATAAAAGTTTTCAGTAGAATCTTAGTAAGAACTTGCACATTCACACCATATTCAATCATGCGTAGTCCTAAAGAATGCTTCTCACACGAACAATAAGTTTCACCACTAGGAAAAACCAGCTAAAGTTTTTTCCAGCTCAAGTTTAAGATTACATTCAACATCCTGTGTAGTTTTGGTCAGGGGCATTAAGACCTTTAGAAAATTAGTAAAAATGCAATTGAGGGCTAAGGGAATAGTATCAGATCATAAGCCCAAATTTAACTAGGTGTTTTGTATAGAGAAGTTTTTGGTATAAAGAAGTTGTTCTGTTTCTTCTTGGCTACAAAACATTTTTATGCTTCTTGTTTTTCTTGTTTAATCAATCATGAGAAACAATTGTGTTGTCAGTTACCATAGCAAATAATGTCTAGGTACATGTTGTGATTAATGAATCTATAGAAAATAATAGGTGAAGGCAGAAATAGGAGTTAAGATTTAGAATTATGTTTTAAGGTTAACGTGACATTTTTAGAGCAATAAGGTTTGCTTACAGAAATCATATATTGTCTAACTATGTAAAGGGGAACAAGGAAAATGTTATATTCTTATGCTCTATATTGAAATGATTAATATGTATGATTTAAACCACTACTTTGAAAAGAATGATTAATAAATTGATGGTATAGAGTAGTATAAAAGCTGTTTGAGAATTTGAAATAAACGGAGAAGATTCACCATCTAACAAGACCCATCGATTCTGTGAGCTTCATTCTTTGCCAACGTCATACCTCCATCTAGGACTCCCAAATAAGAGTGTCGGAGCAGGCTTCTGACAGCAAATGACCAGTATCTCCCCTCTGAGCATAGGATATTAAGGAGAAAGGAGCTCTGGTAACAGAGTGGTTACGAATCGGGTTGCGAACAGCAAGGTCAGCAGTTTGAAACTACCAGCCATTCCGCAGGGGAAAGTTGAGGCTTTCTGTTCCCATAAAGATTTACAGCCTCAGAAACCCTGTGTAGGGTCACTATGAGTCTGAAAAGACTCCACAGTATTTAACAACGACAACATATTAAGAAGAACTCCCTCTGTGATGAAGACCAGGCAGGTTTGTTTAAAATCCAGTATGAACAACTCAGGTATCCCCGGAATTGAGGTTTTCAGCTTTGACACAGCTCACTATAAGTGGACAAGCAGCTACATAGAGAACCCAGGAGACATGGGTAACTAACACAAAGCACATGCAGCTTACTACACCAAGAGTAACAAAGTCACAGAAGTGACATCTCTGCCACCAGCATCCCTGAAATGGTAGCAGGTTAACTTGTTAGCAGCAGGTAAGATAAAATCCCAAACCCTTCTTTGTTCACAGGACCTGACATCTATTAACTGCTTTCCATGCATACCAGAAGGAGTCCTGGTAAAATATAGGTTAAAAGCACTCACCTGCTAACACAGTTGGAAACCACCAGTCACTCTGGGGCGCAACAAATGTGGCAGCCAGCTTCCATAAAGATTGACAGCATTATAAACCCAGGGGGACAGTTCCACTGTGTTCTGATTGTCACTGTCAGTTGGAATCAACTTGAGGACAGTGAGTTTATACACACCAGACACCGTGTTTAATGAATAATGCTTAATATTCATAAATAAGAAAAAAGAGTGTTTAGTATTTAATTTTTACTCTCTAAGGTATTTCCCAAGGATCTCTGGTAGCATAGTGGTTACGAATCAGGCTGTGAACCTTCAGGTCAGCAGTTCGAAACTACCAGCTTTTCTGCAACCTTGCAGTTCAAACCAACTTTGCAGTCCAATGCATTAACCCACAGCACCACACGAGGACTCTCTCTATATATAAATACTGTTGTTGGTAAGTGCCATCAAGTCAATTCCAACTCATAGTGAGCTTGTATAACTTTTTCAAAGAGCAGCTTCTGGGTTTAAACTGCCAACCTTATGGGTAGCAGTCCAGTGTTTATAGTATATTGCCACACCAGTGGTTCAAAATCCCCAACTACTCCTTAGAAACTCTGTACAGGGTTGCTAGGAGTCAGAATTGACTCAACAGCACCTAAGCACAGCAACAGCAATATTTATGTAGCTCGTATACATGAAACTGTAGACTCAACTGCTCCAACTTCCTGAGCACACCTACCATTATGAATCCTCTACATTAGGTGCCAATATTTTAAATATAGGTTTGCTATTGTTGTTAAGTGCCATCAAATAAATTCTGACTTAGACCGTAGTCACAACAGAATGAAACACTGCCCAGTATTTTTGATTGTGTAGATCATGTCAAGCTATGGACAACATTGCGAAGTATGAGTATTCCGGAACACTTAATTGTGCTCATGAGGAATCTGTACCTGGACCAAGAGGCAGTTGTTTGGACAGGACGTGGGAATACTGAATGGTTTAAAATTTTTAAAAAAAGGTGCTCAACAAGGTTGTATTCTTTCACCATACTTATTCAACTTGTATGCTGCACAAATCATCCAAGAAGCTGGGTTCTATGAAGAAAATTTTGCATCAGGATTGGAGGAAGACTCACTAACAACCTGCGATATGCAGATGATACAACCTTCCTTGTTGAAAGTGAAGAGGACTTAAAACATTTGCTGATGAAGATAAAAAAGCACTGTCTTCAGTATGGATTACATATCAATGTAAAGAAAACAAAAATCCTCACCATTGGACCAATAAACAACATTCTTATCAACGGAGAAAAGATTGAAGTTGTCAAGGACTTCATTCTTCTTGGATCAACTATCAACACTCACAGAAGCAACAGTCAAGAAATCAAATGACATATTGTATTAAGCAAATCTGCTGCACAAGACCTTTTTAAAGTATTGAAGAGCAAGGATGTCAGTTTGAGGACTTAGGTGCACCTGACCCAAGCCATGGTAATTTCAGTAACCTCATATGCATGTGAAAGCTGGACAGTGAATAAAGAAGACCGTAGAAGAATTGGTGCTTTTGAGTTATGGTGTTGGAGGAGAATATTGAAAGTGCCATGGGCTGCCAAAAGAACCAATAGGTCCGTTTTGGAAGAAGTGCAGCCAGAGTAGTCCTTGGAGGCCGAGATGACCAAACTTTGTTTCTCATACTTCAGACATATTGTTAGGAAGGACCAGTCACTGGAGAAGGATATCATGATTGGTAAGGTGGAGGGTCAGTTAAAAAGAGGAAGACCCCAACAAGATGGACTGGCCAAATTGCAGCAACAGTAGTGAGGCTGACCCAGAATCGGGCAGTGTTTCATTCTGCTGTGCATAAGGTCGCTATATTAACTGGATGTCAGCTAACAACAACAACGACCATGCCTTTGTAATGCCAATAAAGCACAAGCAAACATCTTTCCAGTATTTGCTGCTATCAGCCAAGATTCATTTAATATCAGAAGTAGTATCCCTCATTCCACATTCTCTTCTGAAACTAATTTGAATTTCCTGTCAGTTTACTGCTTCCTTCATTTAATTATGTTCAGCAAAACTTTTGTTGCCTCTCGTGACCCAATTTTCAGCCAAACAGTACATAAGTATATAGAGCTGAAAAGAACTCTAGCAAGGTCTGCCCACCATGGAATGGTCAATCGTTTGAAATCAAAAGGACAACATTTTTCTAAGGACAGAGTTGACAAGGGATAGGATGGTGGTTCTAATTCAAATAGGAACCACATGGAGAAAGTGGGATAACTCGTTGCATGGAGGGCATGATAATCATATATGTATTGTTGAAAGTACAGCTGATGGTCTGGTCTGTCAACCTTCACTCAATTCCTGTTCTTTCCACAATAAAAAGTTAAAAAGTAGAGTGCTGAAAGAAAACAATTTTAGTTGCATGTGATATTAATGATACTGGTTCTGTGATTTCTACATTCCATTGGGCCACCTTTCTTTGGAATATGCCCAAACGCAGGTCTCTTTCAGTTGGTTGGTTGGTATTTGTTGGCATAGATAAGCAAGTGCCTACAATGCTGCATCTCTTTGTTGATATATTTCAATTTACATTCTGTGAGTTCCTGGAAACTTATTTGTTGCCAATGCCTTCAGTACATCTTGGACTTCTTCCTTTAATACCATTGATTCGTGACCTCATGAAATGGTTGAGTATGGCCATTTATTTTTCTGGTACAGTGGTTCTGTGCATTCCTTGTGCCTTTTTTGATGCTTTATGCATCATTCAATATTTTGTCCATAAAATCGTTCAATATTGCGACCTGAGGTGATTTTTGTTTTTGAGTTTTTCAGCTAGAGAAATGCCGTGTGTTCTTTGCTTTTGGTTTTCTAACTCTGAGTCATTAAATATTTCATTTTAATACTTTGCTTTATTTTCTGGAGTTGCCCTTTGAAAATTTCTGTTCAGCTCTTTTACTTCATCATTTTTTCCTAATCACTTTAACTTTTCTACTTTCAAGTATAAGTTTCAGAGTCTCTTTTGGTGTCCACTTTTGTGTTTTCTTTCTTTCCTGTATTTTTAATGACTCTTTGCTTTACTGATGTATGATATCCTTGATATCAAACTGTCATATGATGACTCCTCTGGTCTTCAGTCAATAGTGTCTAAGGTATCAAGTCTGTTGTAGAGATGGTCTTTAAATTCATGTGGGATATACCTGAGGTCATATTTTCACTTTTATGGATGTTTTAAGTTTCTTTAGTATCTGCCTGAACTTCCATATGAGTAATTGATGGTTTGTTTTACAGTCTGCCTCTGGCCAGTTTGGGCTGATGATATTGACCTTGTCTATCATCTCTTCACATAGATATAGTCAATTTGCTTTCTGTGTATTCCATCAGGTGAGGTCCACGTGTATAGTCACTGCTCATGTTGTTGGGGGAAAATGTGTGTGCAATGAATAAGTTGTTGATCTTACAAAATTCTATCATGAGATCGCCAGCATCATTTCTATCACCATGATTTCCAACTACTGATCTTTCATTTTTGTTTCTAACTTTCACATTTTCATCACCAGTAATTATCAATGCATCTTGATTACATATTTGATCGATTTCTGACTGAAGAAGGGATAGAATTCTTCAGTTTCTTCATCATTTGCTTTAGAGGTTGGTGCATAAATTTGAATAATTGTCATATTAACTGGTCTTCCTTTAGACATATGAATATTATCATATCACAGATAGCATTGTCCTGCAAGAAAAATCTTGAAATACTCTTCTTTATGATGAATGCAATGCCATTTCTCTTCAATTTGTCATTCCTGGAATAGTAAACCATATAATTGCCAAGCTCAAAATAGCCAATACCAGTCCATTGCAACTTTATGTTTTATATAAAGATATCAATCTTTATGCTTTCCATATAATTTTTGATGTTTTCAAAATTTCCTAGATTTATATTCCATATGGAATTCTAGTGTGGCACTGAGGGATAAGCACTTAGTCACAAGGTTGGTTTGATCTCCAAGATTCACAGTTCAAACTCACCAGCCACTCCTTGGAAACCCTACACAGGGTCACTATGAGTCAGAAATGACATGATGGCACTCAACAATCATAGCAACATATTTCATGTTCTGATTATTAATGCATGTTTGCAGTTGTTTCTTCTCATTTTGCCTTGTGCCCAGTCAGCAAATGAAGATACAGAAAGCTTTATTCCATCCATGTCATTAAGGTCTTTGCTACCTTGAGAGGACAGCTCCTCCCCAGTTGTATTTTGAATGACTTCCACCCTGAGGGGCTCATATTCAAGTACTATATCAGACAATATTCTAGTGATATTTATAAAGTGTTCAGTAGCTAAACTTTTAGAAGTTGCCTGCCTCTCCTTCTTCCTAGTCTTAGCTTAGAAGCACCACTGAAACCTGTCTACCGTGGGTGAGCTTGCTAGCATTTAAAATACCAATGACAAAGCTTCCAGAATCACAGCAACACACTAGCCACCACAGTCAACAAACTGACAGATGAGAGGTGGTCGAGTTTGTTAGAAATTCTAATTATGGTAGAAAACAATCCATTTAATAATCTCAGTCATATTTCAATTTAATACAAATAATATAAAATTTGGGACTTATAAAAGACTCCTGGCAATGAAGAAATAGCTTTAAATACAGTTTGCACATGTACTCAATTCTCATTTGAATTATTTTCAAGATTTATATGCCAAGCCTGGTGTCTTGGAAAAACTCATAGCTTATGTCAAATAATAAATTTATTGGATCCCATAAGTCATGGGTATGTTGTCATGTGACCCACACTTGCATTCTTCTTTTTTGATGCACCCTACTACTTTGAAATAACTATATGTCTATGGCTGGCATCTAAACTGTGGAAGCAGAGTCTTCACTTATGTTTTGCAGATTATAGGATACACCAGAACAGATATTTTGAGGTCGAGAAACAACATATTTTTGTACTACTACTGAGACCCACTAGCCCCTCCTCAGAACCCTATATAGGTTTCCTGTGAGTAGGAAACAACCGGATGGCACTTGACAATAACAACAGCTGATATTCCCTAACCTCTCTGTTAGACCAGTGTTGGTTTAGGTGCACTGAGTATATAGAAATCACTTCAAAACCTTGGACGTTCCAAAAATGCCAGGCATTACTTAGAATTTAAAGTATTTTACAGGTTAACAAAGGGACATTAACCTTCTGTTTTATAAACTTCATGCAAATTGCTGGGCAACTGTCGAGTAGTATTGTTAAAATTTAATGGCAATGAAGCATTGTACTTGGTCTTTTCTAATGAATTTAATAGCTGGTGAGATCCATGAATGAGGATTGAAGAGACTTCATTTGATTAAGTATGTCTACAAATAAAATGAGAAAACTAGAAGAATATTCTCCTTTTATGAAATTTGTATAATCTTGTACTTATATTAAAGATTTGTTAAATTGCTATTGAAACATTTTTCAAAGAAGGATTTTATTGATAAGAATGGAGTAGGGAAGTCAGATCACATCATCTCCATCAAATTGCCAATTATACCAAAACAAGAGAATAAAAAGTTGGTAACACTAACAACAACTAAATATCACTGGTGGTGGTGCTTGTTTATAATTGCATTAGTTCTGACTTATAACAAGTCTGTATAGAGCTTCCAAGTCTGTGTATCTTTATGGGAGCAGCAAGCCACATCTTTCTCCAATGGAGTGGCTGGTAGATTCGAACTGCTGACCTTGCAGGTAGTAGCCCAACACATAACCCACTAAACCACCAGGGCTCGTTAAAACATCAGCAGCAGCATTTTAATTAAAAGGAGCAAAGAGGAAGCCACAAACCAACACTATAAACTTTAAAAATATCAAAGAAATAAGCAGAAGACAGTGGCACTGTGTTCCTTCAATCTTATTTCACATCCTATTGGTCATAAGGAGTCCTGGTGTGGCTCTGTGAGACAATGCAGTGGATTGCAAAGTAAGATTGATCTGCAAGGTTGGCAGTTCAAATTCACCAGTCACTTCTTAGAAATGCTATACAGGGTCACTGTGAGTCAGAACCAACTCAAAGGCACCTAAGAGCAACAACACTGATCACAAAGTCAGTTGTTGTTAAGTGACATTGAGTTGGTTCCAACCCATAGCAGCCCTGTATAGGGTTTCTGAGAAGAGGCCGGTGAGCTTGAACCATGGACCTTGCAGTTCAAACAGCTTTGCAGTCTGGTACATTAACCCACAGTACCACACCAATACTCCAAAAAGCTGGGAAATTCTGAGAGTTGTTACCAAAATTTGAAGTTAATTGAAAACTATTCCAGTGTAATTAAAACAAGATGTGAAAATACAGGTGGGATGGGAAAAAAAAAAAAAAAGTAGAGATTAGTTCTCTTGAATGCACCAAAAGTTTCTGAATTTATAAGAATTGAGTTCCCTAAATCTGAGCTCTTTTCCCATGGGAATGGGGTATATTTCTTCACACTAAGTGGAGTGGATGCAGTACAAATTAAATTATTTTAAAAGGGATCCCACACAGTGTTTTAGCAAAGAATGCATTTACTCTGAACTAAATAATGTCAACAGGGAAACTCCTCTAGAATTGTTCAGTCCTCAAAATGTAGCTCATAGTGGAAAAAATTAGACTCATATTCAAATAGAAAGAGACACTTAGAAGTTAATCTGTGTGCTATAATAAAATAGAATATCTGGACAGTATTGGCAAGAAGAAAACAAAACAAAACAATGTAAACTATAGTCACAATTTGAGCCATGGCATGCAGGGAGAAAAACAACAACAAAACAAAACATGAAACATAGCATGGAATCTGGAAGAAAATGTAACCCAAGACAGAAGAGAATTATTCTTGATGATTTGAACTAAAGAGATTGTTGTTGTTAAGTGCAGTCAAGTCGATTCTGACCCACTCTCTGCAGAGAAACCTTATGTCTGCTGGGAGTGTGGGTGAGGCTTTAGTTGGAAGTCACATCTCATTATACACCAGAGGACACACTCATGGGAGTGTGTCCTTATGTCTGTGGGGAAGGTGGGAGAGGCTTTAGTCAGAAGTCAGACCTCACTATACACCAAAGGACACATTCAGGGGAGAAGCCCTATGTCTTCAGGGAGTGTGGACAACGCTTTAGTCAGAAGCCACACCTCATAAGACACCAGAGATCCCACTCAGGTGAGAAGCTCTATGTCTTCAGGGAGTGTGGGAAAGGCTTTAGTCAGAAGTCACACCTCAGTATACACCAAAGGAAACAGGAGAGAAGTCCTACGTCTTCAGGTAGTTTGGGTTAGGCTTTAGTCAGAAGTCATTCCTCACTATACACCAGAGGACACACTCAGGGGAGAAGCCCTATGTCTGCATGGAGTGCGGGCGAGGCTTTATTCAGAAGTCACACCTCATTATACACCAGAGAACACACTCAGTGGAGATGCCCCATATCAGCGGGGAGTGTGGGCGAGGCTTTAGTCAGAAGTCACTCCTCACTATACACCAGATTACACACACAGAGGAGAAGTGCTATGTTTGTGGGGAATGTGGGAGAGGCTTTAGTTAGAAGTCAGACCTCACTATACACCAGAGGACACACTCAGGAGAGAAGCCTTATGTCTGTGGGTAGTTTGGGCGAGGCTTCAATCAGAAGTCAGACCTCACTATACACCAGAGGACACACTAAGAGGAGAAGCCCTATGTCTGTGGGGAGTGTGGGTGAGGCTTTAGTGAGAAGTCACAACTCATTATACACCAAAGCATACACTCAGTGGAGAAGCCCTATGTCTGTGGGGAGTGTGGGCGAGTCTTTAGTGGGAAGTCTCTCCTCACTATACACCAAAGGAAACACTCAGGGGAGAAGCCCAATGTCTGCAGGGAGTGTGGACAACACTTTAGTCAGAAGTCACACCTCATTAGACACTAGAGATCACACTCAGGTGAGAAGCCCTATGTCTTCAGGGAGTAATCGTGAGGCTTTAGTCAGAAGTCACACCTCAATATACACCATGGGAAACACTCAAGAGAGAAGCCCTATGTCTGTGGGTAGTTTGGGTGAGGCTTTAGTCAGAAGTCACTCCTCACTATACACCAGAGAACACACTCAGGGGAGAAGCCTTATGTCTGCAGGGGGTGGGAGTGAGGCTTTAGAAAGAGGTCAAACCTCATTATACACCAGAGGACACACTCAGGGGAGAAGCCCTATGTCTGCAGGGAATGTGGGTGAGGCTTTAGGCAGAAGTCACACCTCATTATACATCAGAGGACACACTCAGGGGAGGAGCCCTATGTCTACAGGGAGCGTAGGCGAGGCTTTAGTCAGAAGTCACATCTTACTATATATCAGAGGAAACACTCAGGAGAGAAGCCCTTTGTCTGTGGGGAGTGTGGGCAAGGCTTTAGTCAGAAATCACTCCTCACTATACACAAGAGGACACACTCAGGGGAGAAGCCCTATGTCAGCCAGCGGGGAGTGTGGGCGGGACTTTAGTCAGAAGTCAGCACTCACTATACACCAAAGGACACACTAAGGAAGAAACCTTATATCTGCAGTGAGTGTAGGAGAGATTTTAGTCAGAAGTCACACCTCATTATAAACCAGAGGACACACTTAGGGGAGAAGCCATATGTCTGCAGGAATTGTGGACGAGGCTTTAGTCAGAAATCACACCTCATTAGTCACCACAGATCACATTCAGAGGAGAAGCCCTATGACTGTGGGGAGTGTGGGCGAGGCTTTAGTCACTAGACACACCTCACAATACATAAGAGGACACACTCAAGGGAGAAGACCTATGTTTGCTGGAAGTATGGTGAGGCTTTAGTCAGAAGTCAGACCTCACTATACAACAGAGGACACACTCAGGGCAGAAGACATATGTCTGCAGCAATTGTGGACATGGCTTTAGTCAGAAGTCACACCTCATTAGTCACCAGAGATAACATTCAGGGAAGAAGTCTTATGACTGCGGGGAGTGTTGGCGAGGCTTTAGTCAGAAGTCAAACCTCACAATACACCAGAGGACACACTCAAGGGAGAAGACCTATATTTGTGGGGAGTGTGGGCGAGGCTTTAGTCAGAAGTCAGACCTCACTATAAACCAGAAGACACACTCAGGGGAGAAGCCATATGTCTGCAGGAATTGTGGATGAGGCTTTAGTCAGAAGTCACACCTCATTCGTCACCACAGATCACATTCAGGTGAGAAGCCTATGACTGTGGGGAGTGTGGGTGTGGCTTTAGTCAGAAGTCACACCTCACATTACAACAGAGGACACACTCAAGGGAGAAGACCTATGTCTGCTGGAAGTGTGGCAAGGCTTTAGTAGTTAGTCAGACCTCAAAATACACTAGAGGACACAATCAGGGCAGAAGATCTATGTCTGCGGGGAGTGTGGGTGAGGCTTTAGTCAGAAGTCAGACCTCACTATACACTAGAGGACACACTCAGGCAAGAAACCCTATGTCTGTGGGGAGTGTGGGCGAGGCTTTGGTGGGAAGTCACTAATCACTATACACAAGAGGACACACTAAGGGGAGAAGCTCTATGTCTGTGGGGAGTTGGGTGAGGCTTTAGTGGGAAGTCATCCCTCACTATATACCAGAGGACACACTCAAGGGAGAAGCCCTATGACTTCTGGGAGAGTGGTCGAAGCTTTAGTAAAAAGTTACACCTAACAATATACCAGAGGACACACACAGTGGAGAAGCCCTATGTCTGCAGGAAGTGTGTGTGAAGCTTTAGTCAGAAGTCACTCCTCACTCTACACCAGAAGACACTCTCAGGGGAGAAGCCCTATGTCTGCGGGTAGTGTGGGTGAGAATTTAGTCAGAAGTCACACATCACAATACACCAGAGGACACTCTCAGGAGAGAAACCCTATGTTTGCGGGGAGTGTGGGCGAGGTTTTAGTGGGAAGTCACTCCTCACTATATGAAAGGGAAAAAACAATCTGGTGCTGCTCATCAACCACACCTCACACCAAATGGCTCATCTAGAGACTTTTATTCAGGATAAGGAAGGTAACCTCTGCTGCAGAGAGAAGGCAGGAGGCAGAAAGGAAGAGAGTAAGAGGAAGAGGAGGTCAACGGGAAGGGAGGGGACTTATATAGGTTCAACAGGAAGAGAGTGGTCATTGCTGGGGTGATTTAGCTCTGGTGTATCAAAAGCCATGTTGCCCTTTAAACTATGCACCTTTTAGCTTAGGGTAGGGAAACAGACAAAATGGAGTTGGAAGGAGGGGAGAGGGAAGAACTGGAAGGTATTGTAACATTGTAACATTTCCCCCTCTTTGGTTAAATAAGAAAAATGAATGGCTGTCACTATGATCCATGCCCATGGGAGAAGGGATGAAGGTCATTTTTCTGTAGCTACTTCCTGCTGGCATTGGGGCGACGAGGCTGTTTTTGGTCTTTGGTCTTGGACCAAGGTCGGCGATAGCTTTGTCATTGTTGGAGGTGTTGTCAGTAGCTATTGCACTCTTCAATGGGATACCAAGAAGCGATGGAACCAGGTCAGCAGCTGGACTGGTCTTAGGCCCGCTGGTCTTAGTTCTTAGTTCTTGGTCTTCAGAACCTGCGATCAAACTAACTAAAGAACACAAGGGGCAACTTCCAGTAAAGTAACTAATAGTGGGGTTAGAAAGGAAAGCAGGGAATTTAATAGAGGATTATGGAACCAACTAGTAAAACCTCTGTTAATGGGAAATGCTTGCAGTTCCAGTAGCTATGCCTGTCCCAATACCTAGCGCTGCTACCAGGGGTAGGAATGCTACTTGGATTGCCCTCTTTTTCTGAAGCAATGATGAGCATTATAGTTAAGAAGGGATGATGGTTCGAATCCTCCAGCAGGGCTGTGGAAGGGCTTAACCCTTGAGACGTGGAACCAGCTCGTGAGACCCTCTAACTTAACTGCTGTAGGGGTGGTTAAAATTACTTTATGTGGACCAATCCCCTTGGGTTTCAAGGGTTATTTTGGTAGGCTCGGGGGGGGGGCAATTAGGACCATGTCTCCTGATTGGTAGGAGCAAGGTAATGCAGGAAAAGATGAGGGTGAAAGTGAGTCCACATGTTTCCATAATAAAGTTCTTAAGTAATTTAAACAGCTTACTAAAAGAGATGGTGGAAGAGCAGATGCTTCAGGTTTTAGCCAAGGAGGCAGGAAAGGGTGCCCATACATTAGTTCAAAAGGAGAAATTTGGAGAGGCGCTTTAGGCAAAGATCTGAGGAGTAACAAGCAAGACCCAGTCAGCATGAAGTTCTAGGGTTAAATTAGTAAGGACAGCTTTGATTGACCTGTTGGTTCACTCCACCTTCCCTGATGATTGAGGGTGAAAGGGGATTTGGAGGTGGCAAGAAATTCCCAATAATTTAGCCAGTCCGTGAGTTATGTAGGAAGTGAATTTGGGGTCATTGTCCGACCCCAAAGTCGGAGCTCAAAGGAGAGAAGTAGGGAGCTCAAAGCGGGGAATAATTTCCTTGAAAAGGAAAGCAGAGATTGTGGAGGCTCGCTTGTTTGTGGTAGGAAAAGCTTCAACCCACCCAGAAAAGGTGTCAACTAGAAATAAAAGATATTTGTACCTTTTAACTTTGGGCATGTGGGTGAAGTCTATTTGCCAATCCAGGCCAGGGAGCAGACCCCTAGCTTGGTGTGTAGGGAAAGGGGTGGGTTTAGAAGATGGGTTTGTCTTTTGGCAAATTTTGCAGGTGGAGGAAAGATGTAAAAATTGCTTGTCAGATAGTGAGAGAGTGACTAATGGTTCTAAAAAGGTCTAGAGTTGGGGTGGAAATTTTTGTGAAGGTATTTAAGTTGATCCTGGGTCAAGCTCACATTCTGAGTTTCTGCTCCTTGACTTAACTGAGGCACTAGGGAGCACAGTCAGTGTTTAGGCTGCTTTCTTTGCTATGTGGTCAGCCAAATTATTTTCCTTGGTTGTAGGTGACTGGTCTTACTGGTGTGTTTTACAGTAGACAATACCAATGGCTGCAGGCAGCCTGGAAGCCTTTAGTAGTTCCATAATAAATTTAGAATTCTGGATGGAATTACCTTTGGTGGAACAAAAAACTCTTTCACTCCAAATGCCTGCATGTGAAAGCAGAATATGGAAGGCATATTTGGAATCTGTATGAACCGTGAGTCTTTTTTCTGAAGCTAAGGTAAAGGCCCATGTGAGGGTGATCAGCTCTGCTTGTTGATTAGTTGTTTGAGGAGGGAGGAGCCCTGGTCAATGACTTCGCTTTCAGATACAATGGCATAGCCTGCCTGCTGGATTTTGTCTTGGGAGAACGAACTACCATCAGTATACCAAACTAGGTCAGGGAGGAAAGAGGTCCTTCCTGGATGTGCGAGTCATGTGGCAAGAAGATTTATAATGCTTCTAAGCAATTGTGAATCGGTTCCTGGTCTGGCACAGGGAGTAGGGTGGAAGGATTAAGGCCTGGGCATAACTGGAAGGTTAAGGAGGGATCATGGAGGAGTGAGGTTTGAAGTGAAAGAATCCTGCAAGGGGGTAAATCCTATAGGTTTTTATAGTTTAACAAATCAGCAATAGCATGATGGGA
>NW_006408841.1:1953470-1967275 GCF_000296735.1 Chrysochloris asiatica
ATGGGGTAGCAATAGAAGGGTCTAGAGGTTCATGGGGATTGCCTTTTGAGGCATCATAAAGGGGTGCTGCTAAAAGGGAATAATTTGGGGTCCAGGCCCGAAGATATCCTGCTAGACCTAAAAAGGAGAGAAGCTCTTGTTTATTAACAGGGATATCTCGAAGCATTTGTTTTCTGTCAACAGTGATGGATTTGAAACCTGGAGACAAAGACACTCCTAAATATGTAACCTGCTATTTAAAAAGTTGGACTTTTGTGGGTGAAACTTTATATCCTCTTTCTGCAATATAATTAAGGGCATACATATCTTGCTGGACCTCTGCTAGTGATAGGGCAAAAAGTAGGAGATCATCTACATACTGAATACAGTGGGAGGTCCGTACATGAAGAAGGGATAGGTCTTGGGCTAGGATTTGTCTGAAGAGGTGAGAGCTATCCTGGAAACCTTGTGGCAAGACTGTCCAGGTTAGCTGAGTGGACACCTTTGATGTAGGATCAATCCAAGTGAAAGCAAAAATATTTTGGGAATCTGGGTGTAAAGGGATAGAAAAAAAGGCATCTTTTAAATCAAGAACTGAGAAATGTGTGGTGCTAGAGGGAATGGAAGACAGAAGAGTGTAAGGATTGGGGACTATTGGATGAATTGAGACTACATCTGCATTAATAGGCCGAAGGTCTTGAACTAGGTGGTAGGCCCCATTGGGTTTTTTTATGGCCAGGATGGGGGTATTGTAGGAGACTTAGTTGGTTTTAGAAATCCTTTTTTAAGTAATTCTTTAACAATTGGTTGTAATCCCAAAAGATTAGACTGTGGGAGAGGGTATTGTGCTTGGGCTGGGAAATGGGTGGGGTTCTTGAGGATTTTGACTGGAGGGCATTTGGCTATTGAAGGGGAATGTATGTCCCAAAATTTAAGATTCACAAAGTCGGGACTGATGGGCTACTGGGAAGGAGGGGCTTGAGGTTCAATAGCCTTCGATAGTAAGAGGAAAAAGGAAGATGTTGGAGTTCTGGAGAGGCCCTGAAAGTCAAACTTGAGGGAGGTGCCAAGCTTAGATAAGATGTCCCGCCCTAATAAAGGTATGGGGCAAGAGGGAAGGACTAAAAAGGAATGTAAAAATACAAAATGCCAATTTTGCATAAAAGGAAGGGAGTTTGCCAAAGGTGTTGTACTTGACCTTCTACCCCATCAATAGAGGTTCCTCACAGGGAGGTGGGTCCACAGAATTCCTGCAATGCAGAAAAACTAGCACCAGTATCGAGTAAAAAGGCGATCATCCTACCTGCCATAGTAAAAGTTACCCTGGGCTCCTGGGTGGTGATCCGTGTTGGGCCAGACAGGCCAGGGCCTCCTCATAGGTCTTCTGCCACTAGACCAATAAGGTCGCTTGAGGGGACGGGGGGGAGGGCGGTGACCATATGGCAGGTAGACGGCAAGGGGCAATCGAAACCCCAAAGTCCCTTCTGCTTGCATTTGGAACAGGACTTGGTGGGAGGTTTGGGATTTGGGCATTCTTTGGCCCAATGTCCACCCTGATTGCACCGGAAGTAAGTACCAGAGGCTTTGCGGGTTTTCCACTTACACATGGTGGCAAGGTGGGGTTGATGGCCTGAGCTAATAATTGGTACTCTTTTACAGTTCTTGCATCATCTTGGCCATTGTAGGCTTTAAATGCAACAGCGAGAGCCTCTGCTTGAGGGGTTAGGAGACCCCTTTTTAGCCTCTTAAGCTTTATTTTGATGTCGTGGTTGCTCTGATAGAAAAAAAAATGCACCATAATTAACCTTTGGCTATCAGAAGAGTCTGGATCGAGATTAGTATTTTGCCGCAGGCCTTCAGTGAGCCTCTGGAGAAATGCGGAAGGATTTTCATTCTTGTCTTGGATATTTTCACCAAGTTTGTCATAATTAATTGCTTTCATGGCTGCCTTGCACAGCCCATGAAGTATACAATTAATGTACCTATCTCGGTTGACAATACCTGCCTGGGTATTATAATTCCACCCGGGGTCTCTGTCAGGGACAGATTAGATCTGATTTGAACAAGCCGCTAGGCAGCCAGGTGTTTTGGTTGTCTAATTTGTATTGAGGCCAAATTCGAGTACATAAACTTATAAGACACTTAGGTTCAAGGTCTAAGCCCTCAAAGTTTCAGAGTAAACACCCTAAAGGGGAGTCTGCAAGTATGGAGGACCTGGAACCCATAGAAACCAGGAATAAGAAAGCAACCAGTGCCTGGAACCTAAGACGTCTCTTGAGATTCAGACAGTGCTCGCACCTCAGACCCAGTCTGAGGTACGGGGACCCAGGCTCCCAGTGGAGATGTCCCTGCCACAAGGAGGGGGTCTGTAACAGAGGCCACACCACCCTCTGAGGCGTCCCTCCAATGGATGGGGGGCGGAACAGACAAGTCCCAGACTTGTTCTGGTGAGTTCTGAACTCATTATGGGAGACACAGAACCTGGTACCCAGTCTGTGTCCCGGACGAAGTCTTATGTCCTGGTTACCGAGGTCCAAATATCCATACCAAGGGCAGCCTCAAAAGGGGACTTACCCGAGCCAGAGGGCTGAAGAGTAGTCTGCCGGTGATGGGTGTTGAGAAGGCGTCAGGAAAGATGATTGCGGGCGCTGGGAGGGCATGTTGAAATGAATAGGTTAGGGGGCCGGGAGAATTGGGGTCCTGGGCCTTCCAGTGTTAAATAGGGGACCTCAACCATCCCTCTTCTGACACTAATGAAAGGGAAAAAAAACCCCAAAAACCGGCACCGCTCATCAACCACACCTCACACCAAATGGCCCATCTAGAAACTTTTATTCAGGGTGAGGAAGGTAACCTCTGCCGGAGAAAGAAGGCAGGAGGCAGAAGGGAAGAGGGGAAGAAGAAGAGGAGGTCAACGGGAAGGGAGGGGACTTATATAGGTTCAACAGGAAGGGAGTGGTTATTGCTGGGGTGATTTAGCTCTGGCCTTTCAAAAGCCACGTTGTCCTTTAAACTATGCACCTGTGGCTTAGGGCAAGGAAACAGACAAAATGGAGTTGGAGGGAGGAGAGAGGGAAGAACCAGAAGATATTGTAACATTGTAACATTATACACCAGAGGACACACTTAGGGAGAAGCCCTATGTCTGCAGGGAGTTTGGACGAGCTTTAGTGAGAAGTCACTATACACCAGAGGACACACTCAGGGGAGAAGCTATATGTCTGCAGGGATTTTGGACAAGGCTTTAGTCAAAAGTCACACCTCATTAGTCACCACAGATCACATTCAGGTGAGAAGCTCTATGACTGGGGGAGTGTGGTTGAGGTTTTAGTCAGAAGTCATACCTCACAATACACCATAGAACACACTCAAGGGAGAAGACCTATGTCTGCTGGAAGTGTGTTGAAGCTTTAGTCAGAAGTCAGACATCACAATACACAAGATGATACACTCAGGGGAGAAGCCCTATACCTGTGGGGAGTGTGGGCGAGGCTTTAATGGGAAATCAGACCTCACTACACACCAGAGGACACACTCAGGGGAGAAGCCTTATGTCTGCGGGGAGTGTGGGCGAGGCTCTATTGGGAAGTCACTCCTCAATATATACCACAGGACACACTCAGGGGAGAAGTCCTATGTCTATGGGGAGTGTGGTGAGGCTTTAGCCAGAAGTCAATCATCTCTACATACCAGAGGACACACTCATGGAGAAGCCCTATGACTTCAGGGAATGTGGGCAAGGCTTTAGTCAGAAGTCACACCTCACAATAAACTAGAGGACACACACAGGGGATAAGCCCTATGTCTGCGGGAAGTGTGTGTGAAGCTTTAGTCAGAAGTCACTCCTCACTCTACAGCAGAAGACACTCTCAGGGTAGAAGTCTGCAGGGAGTGTGGACGAGAATTTAGTCAGAAGTCACACATCACTATACACCAGAGGACACTCTCAGGAGAGAAGCCCTATGTCTGTGGGCAGTGTGGGCGAGGCTTTAGTGGAAAGTCACTCCTCACTATAAACCAGAGGACACACTCAGGGGAGAAGCCCTTTGTCAGCCAGCGGAGAGTGTGGGTGGGGCTTTAGTAAGAAGTCAGCACTCACTATACACCATAGGACACACTCAGGGGAGAAGCCTTATGTCTGCAGTGAGTGTGGGTGAGATTTTAGTCAGAAGTCACACCTCATTATAAACCACAGAACACACTCAGGGGAGAAGCTATATGTCTGCAGAAATTGTGGACGAGGCTTTAGTCAGAAGTCACACCTCATTAGTCACCACAGATCACATTCAGGGGAGAAGCCCTATGACTGTGAGGAGTGTGGGCAAAGCTTTAGTTAGAAGTCACATCTCACAATACACCAGAGGACACACTCAGGAGTGAAGCCATATGTTGCAGACCGTATAAGACTAGTCAGAGGTTCGAGGCCCTCTAGGGCTGGGTGTAACAAATGAGGCCACTGGCAGTTAATGGAAAATTGCTTTCATCTTAATATTCAGGTATATATATTAAATTAATACACTGGAGCCTTTGAAAATCCACAGATAAATGTGATATTTTCCTAAAGCCGAGACTAAAGGTTGCAAGGTTAAACCTTTCTCCAAAGGATTAACTAAAAATATCTTAGCTACTTCTCGGTTCTTTGTTCTATAGACAAAGAACCCATCCTCCCTAATCCCTTTTCCAGGTGCAGCCCATTCACCTGGGCATCTCCTTCAGAACTCTCACCTTCCCCCAACTGACCTCAGGGGCTATAGATATGTTAATTGGGCCTGAGAATCCAAGTTGCTGGCCTGGGATTCGAACCAGTGAAGTACAATGTAAAGTTACCTGAATGTCTGGAAAATTACTGATGTTAGCTGTATCCTGTTTTAGTCCCTCCCAGCTTGGTGTGAAACTCCTCCCCTAAATAAAACAGAGGCCTGGGCCTCCCCAGGTGTGCATTACTGGTTGGAAGGCATGGAGTAAAGATTGCGGTGCATTACGGGTTGGAAGGCATGCATTAAAGATTGCAGGGTAGTGAGTCGCTGCCTGCAGAGGCCATGATGCCTGTAGTCCCAAGCCTGCCCACCAGTGATGTATCCACCCTGGCTTTGGGGTGCCTCATTGTCTCTCTTCTTCTGTTTGTCTGTGTATTCTTTCGCTATCCCTATCGCCGCTGGATCTCCCCTCCTCGTGAACCAAAAACTCGTGACAACTATGTCGAGGTCAGACCCCGACAGCCATATGTCTGCAGGGAGTGTGGGCGAGGCTTTAGTCAGAAGTCACACCTCATTATAAACCAGAGGATACACTCAGTGGAGAAGCGCTATGTCTGCAGGGAGTGTAGGTAAGATTTTAGTCAAAAGTCACACCTCATTATATACCAGAGGACACACTCAGGGAAGAAGTGGGTGAGTGTGCGGGGAGTGTGGGTGAGACTTTAGTCAGATATCAAACTACTGTACACCAGAGGACACACTGAGGTGAGAAGCCTTATGTCTGTGAGGAGTGTGGGCGAGGCTTATGTGGGAAGTCACTCCTCACTATACACCAGAAGGCACACTCACGGGAGAATTCCTTTGTCTGCTGGGAGTGTGGGCAAGGCTTTAGGGGGAAACCACTAATCACTATATACAAGAAACATAATCAGGGTAGAAGCCCTGTGTCTGCTGGGAGTGTGGGCAAGGCTTTAGTCATAAGTCAGACCTCACAATACACCAAAAGACACACTCAGGGGAGAACTCCTTTGTCTGCTGGGAGTGTGGGCGAAGCTTTATTGGGAAGTCACTAATCACTATACACAAGAGGACACACTCAGGGGAGAATCCCTATGTCTAAGGGGAGTGTGGACGAGGCTTTATTGGAAAGTCACTCCTTACTATACACCAGAGGGCACACTCAGGGGAGAAGATATATGTCTGCAGGAATTGTGGATGAGGCTTTAGTCAGAAGTCACACCTCATTACTCACCACAGATCACATTCAGGTGAGAAGCCCTATGACTTCAGGGAGTGTGGGTGAGGCTTTAGTCAGAAGTTACACCTCACAATACACCAGAGGACACACTCAAGGGAGAAGACCTATGTCTTCTGGAAGTGTGGCAAAGCTTTAGTAGTTAGACCTCATATTACACCAGAGGACACACTCAGGGGAGAAGCCCTATGTCTGCAGGGAGCATGGGTGAGGCTTTAGTGGGAAGTCACTCATCTCTATATACCAGAGGACACACTCACAGGAGAAGCCCTATGACTTCAGGGAATGTGGGCGAGGCTTTAGTTAGAAGTCACACCTCACAGTACAGCAGAGGACACACACAAGGGAGAAGCCCTATGTCTACAGAAAGTGTGTGCGAAGCTTTTGTCATAAGTCACTCCTCACTATACAACAGAAGACACTCTCAGGGGAGAAACCCTATGTCTGTGGGGAGTGAGGACGAAAATTTAGTCAGAAGTCACACATCATTATACACCAGAGGACACTCTCAGGAGAGAAGCCCTATGTCTGCGGGCAGTGTGGGCAAGGCTTTAGTGGAAAGTCACTCCTCAATATAAACCAAAGGACACACTCAGGGGAGAAGCTTATATCTGTGGGGAATGTGGGTGAGGCTTTATTGGGAAGTCACTCCTCACTATATACCAGAGGACACACTCAGGTGAGAAGCCCTATGTCTATGGGGAGTGTGGTAAGGCTTTAGTCAGAAGTCACACCTCACAATACACCAGAGGACACACGCAGGGGAGAAGTCCTATATCTGTGGGAAGTGTGTGCAAAGCTTTAGTCAGAAGTCACTTCTCATTCTACACCAGAAGACACTCTCAGGAGAGAAGCCCTATGACTGCGGGCTGTGTGTGTGAGGCTTTAGTGGGAAGTCACTCCTCACTATAAACCAGAGGGCACACTCAGGGGAAAAGCGCTATATCAGCCAGCAGGGAGTATGGGCGGGGCTTTAGTCAGAAGTCACACCTCATTATAATCCAGAGGATACACTCAGTGGAGAAGCCTTATGTCTGCAGGGAATGTAGGTAAGATTTTAGTCAGAAGTCACACCTCATTATACACCAGAGGACACACTCAGGGAAGAAGCGATATGTCTGCGGGGAGTGTGGGCAAGGCTTTAGTCAGAAGTCAGCACTCACTATACACCAGAGGACATACTCAGGGGAGAAGCCCAGAGCTCAGATTTAGGGAACTCAATTCTTATAAATTCAGAAATTTTCACTGCATTCAAGAGAACTAACCTCTATTTTTTTTTCCCCCCCATCCCACCTGTGTTTTCACATCTTGTTTTAATCACACTGGGATAGTTTTCCATTAACTTCAAATTTTGGTAAGAACTCTCAGAATTTCCCAGGTTTCTGGAGTATTGGTGTGGTACTGTGGGTTAATGTTCCAGACTGCAAAGCTGTTTGAACTGCAAGGTCCGTGGTTCAAGCTCACCAGCCTCTTCTCAGAAACCTTATACAGGGTTGCTATGAGTTGGAACCGCCTCCATGGCACTTAACAACTATTGACTTTATGACTAATGTTGTTGCTCTTAAGTGTCTTTGAGTTGGTGTTGACTCACAGTGACCCTGTATAGCATTTCTAAGAAGTGACTGGTGAATTTGAACTGCCAACCTTGCAGATCAATCTTACTTTGCAATCCACTGCATTGTCTCACAGAGCCACACCAGGACTCCTTATGACCAATAGGATGTGAAATAAGATTGAAGGAACACAGTGCCACTGTCTTCTGCTTATTTCTTTGATTGTTATTTTTAAAGTTTATAGTGTTGGTTTGTGGCTTCCTCTTTGCTCCTTTTAATTAATATGCTGCTGCTGATGTTTTAACGAACTCTGGTGGTTTAGTGGGTTATGTGTTGGGCTACTACCTGCAAGGTCAGCAGTTCAAATCTACCAGCCACTCCATTGGAGAAAGATGTGGCTTTTTGCTCCCATAAAAATACACAGACTTGGAAGCTCTATATAGTCTTGTTATAAGTCAGAACTAATACAATTATAAACAACAACCACCACCAGTGATATTTAGTTGTTGTTAGTGTTACCAAAAGTTTCTTCTCTTGTTTTAGTGTCATTGGAAATTTGCTGGAGATGATGTGATCCGACTTCTCTACTCCATTCTTATCAATAAAATCCTTCTTTAAAAAATGTTTCAATAGCAATTTGACAAATCTTTAATATAAGTACAAGATTATACAAATCTCATAAAAGGAGAATATTTTTCTAATTTTATTTGTAAACATACTTTATCAAATGAAGTCTCTTCAATCTTCATTCATGGATCTAACCAGCTATTAAATTCATTAGAAAAGACCAAGTACAATGCTTCATTGCCATTAAATTTGAACAATAATACTCAACATTTGCTCAGCAATTTACATGGAGTTTATAAAACAGAAGGTTAATGTCCCTTTGTTAACCTGTAAAATAATTTTTGGAATGTCCAAGGTTTTGAAGTGACTTCTATATACTCTGTGCACCTAAACCAACACTGGTCTAACATAGAGGTCAGGGAATATCAGCTGTTGTTATTGTTAAGTCCCATCCAGTTGGTTCCTACTCACAGGAAACCTCTATAGGGTTTCTGAGGAGTGGCTAGTGGGTCTCAGTAGTAGTACAAAAATATGTTGTTTCTTGACCTCAAAATATCTCCTCTGGTGTGTCCTATAATCTGAAAACCATCAGTGACGACTGCTTCTACAATTTGGATGCCGACCATAGACATATAGTTAATTCAAAATAGTAGGGTGCATGCACAAAGAAGAATGCAAGTGTGGGTCACAAGACAACATACCCATGACTTACGAGATCCAATAAATTTATTGTTTGACATAAGCTATGGGTTTTTCCAAGACACCAGGCTTGGCATATAAATCCTGAAAATAATTCAAATGAGAATTGAGTACATGTGCAAACTGTATTTAAAGCTATTTCTTCATTGCCAGAAGTCTTTTATAAGTCCCAAATTTTATATTATTTGTATTAAATTGAAATATGACTGAGATTATTAAATGGATTGTTTTCTACTGTAATTAGAATTTCTAACAAACTTGACCACCTCTCATCTGTCAGTTTGTGGACTGTGGTGGCTAGTGTGTTGCTGTGATTCTGGAAGCTTTGTCATTGGTATTTTAAATCCTAGCAAGCTCACCCACGATAGACAGGTTTCAGTGGCACTTCCAAGCTAAGACTAGGAAGAAGGAGAGGCAGGCAACTTCTAAAAGTTTAGCTACTGAACACTTTATAAATATCACTGGAATACTGTCTGATATAGTACTTGAATATGGGGCCCTCAGGGTGGAAGTCACTCAAATTACAATTGGGGAGGAGCTGTCCTCTCAAGGTAGTGAAGACCTCAATGATATGGATGGAATAAACATTTCTGGATCTTCATTTGCTGACTAGGCACAAGGCAAAATGAGAAGAAACAACTGCAAACATGCATTAATAATAAGAACATGTAATATGCTGCTATGATTGTTGAGTGCCATCATGTCACTTCTGACTCATAGTGACCCTGTATAGGGTTTCCAGGGAGTGGCTGGTGAGTTTGAACTGTGAACCTTGGAGTTCAAACCAACCTTGTGACTAAGTGCTTATCCCACAGTGCCACACCAGAAGTCCATATGGAATATAAATCGAGGAAAATTTGAAATCATCAAAAATCATATGGAAAGCATAAAGATTGATATCTTTATATAAAACATAAAGTTGCAATGGACTGGTATTGGCTATTTTGAGCTTGGCAATTATATGGTTTACTATTCCAGGAATGACAAATTGAAGAGAAATGGCATTGCATTCATCATAAAGAAGAGTATTTCAAGATTTTTCTTGAAGGACAATGCTATCTGTGATATGATAATATTCATATGTCTAAAGGAAGACCAGTTAATATGACAATTATTCAAATTTATGCACCAACCTCTAAAGCAAATGACGAAGAAACTGAAGAATTCTATCCCTTCTTCAGTCAGAAATCGATCAAATATGTAATCAAGATGTATTGATAATTACTGGTGATGAAAATGTGAAAGTTAGAAACAAAAATGAAAGATCAGTAGTTGGAAATCATGGTGATAGAAATGATGCTGGCGATCTCATGATAGAATTTTGTAAGACCAACAACTTATTCATTGCACACACATTTTTTCCCAACATCATGAACAGTGATTATACACGTGGGCCTCACCTGATGGAATACACAGAAAGCAAATTGACTATATCTATGTGAAGAGATGATAGACAAGGTCAATATCATCAGCCCAAACTGGCCAGAGGCAGACTGTAAAACAAACCATCAATTGCTCATATGAAAATTCAGGCAGATACTAAAGAAACTTAAAACATCCATAAAAGTGAAAATATGACCTCAGGTATATCCCACATGAAATTAAAGACCATCTCTACAACAGATTTGATACTTTAGACACTATTGGGTGAAGACCAGAGCAGTCATCATATGACAGTTTTATATCAAGGATATCATACATCAGTAAAGCAAAGAGTCATTAAAAATACAGAAAAGAAAGAAAACACAAAAGTGGACACCAAAAGAGACTCTGAAACTTATACTTGAAAGCAGAAAAGTAAAAGTGATTAGGAAAAATGATGGAATAAAAGAGATGAACAGAAAATTTCAAAGGGCAACTCCAGAAAACAAAGCAAAGTATTAAAATGAAATATTCAATGACTCAGAGTTAGAAAACCAAAAGCAAAGAACACACAGCATTTCTCTAGCTGAAAAAATCAAAAACAAAAATCATCTCAGGTTGCAATATGGTACAATTTTATGGACAAAATATTGAACGATGCATAAAGCATCAAAAAAGGTACAAGGAATGCATAGAATCACTGTACCAGAAAAATAAATGGCCATACTCAACCATTTCATGAGGTTACGAATCAATGGTATTAAAGGAAGTCCAAGCTGTACTGAAGGCATTGGCAACAAAAAGGTTTCCAGGAACTCACAGAATGTAAATTGAAATATATCAACAAAGAGATGCAGCATTGTAGGCACTTGCTTATCTATGCCAACAAATACCAACCAACAAACTGAAAGAGATCTGCGTTTAGGCATATTCTAAAGAAAGGTGGCCCAATGGAATGTAGAACTCATAGAACAGTATCATTAATATCACATGCAACTAAAATTGTTTTCTTTCAGAACTCTATTTTTTAACTTTTTATTGTGGAAAGAACAGGAATTGAGTGAAGGTTGACAGACCAGACCATCAGCTGTACTTTCAGCAAAACATATATGATTATCATCCCCTCCATGAAACAAGAGTTATCTATCCCACCTTCTCCATGTGGTTTCTATTTGAATTCGATCCATCATCCTTGTCAACTCTGTCCTTAGAAAATTGTTGTCCTTTTGATTTCAAATGATTGACCATTCCATGGTGAGCATAGCTTGCTAGAGTTCTTTTCAGCCCTATATACTTACCTACTGTTTGGCTGAAAATTGGGTCACAAGGGGCAGCTAAAATTTTGCTGAACATAATTAAGTGAAGGAAACAGTAAACTGACAGGAAATTCAAACTAGTTTCAGAAGAGAATGTGGAATGAGGGATACTATTGCTAATATTAGATGAATCTTGGCTGATAGCAGCAAATACTGGAAAGATGTTTGTTTGTGCTTTATTGGCTATGCAAAGGCATGGTGGTTATTATTGTTGTTAGCTGCCATCCAGTTAATACCGACCCATAGTGACCTTATGCACAACAGAACGAAACACTGCCTGATTCTGGTTCAGCCTCACTACTATTGCCACGGTTGACTCAACTGATGCTGCAACTTGGCCAATCCATCTCGTTGGGGTCTTCCTCTTTTTAACTGACCCTCCACCTTACCAATAATGATATCCTTCTCCAGTGACTGGTCCCTCCTAACAATATGTCTGAAGTATAAGAAACAAAGTTTGGTCATCTCGGCCTCCAAGGATTACTCTGGCTGCACTTCTTCCACAAAAGACCTATTGGTTCTTTTGGCAGGCCATGGCACTTTCAATATTCTCCTCCAACACCATAACTCAAAAGCACCAATTCTTCTACTGTCTTCCTTATTCACTGTCTAGCTTTCACATGCATATGAGGTTACTGAAATTACCATGGCTTGGGTCAGGGGCAAATTAGTCCTCAAGCTGACATCCTTGCTCTTCAATACTTTAAAAAGGTCTTGCGCAGCAGATTTGCCTAATATAATACACCATTTGATTTCTTGGCTGTTGCTTCTGTGAGTGTTGATAATTGATCAAAGAATGAAGTCCTTGACAACTTCAATCTTTTCTCCTTTGATAAGAATGTTGTTTATCGGTCTAATGGTGAGGATTTTTGTTTTCTTTACATTGAGATGTAATCCATACTGAAGGCGGTGCTCTTTTATCTTCATCAGCAAATGTTTTAAGTCCTCTTCACTTTCAACAAGGAAGGTTGTATCATCTGCATATTGCAGGTTGTTAGTGAGTCTTCCTCCAATCCTGATGCCACGTTTTTCTTCATAGAACCCAGCTTCTTGGATGATTTGTGCAGCATACAAGTTGAATAAGTATGGTGAAAGAATACAACCTTGTTGAGCACCTTTTTGAATTTTAAACCATTCAGTATCCCCATGTTCTGTCCAAACTACTGCCAATTGGTCCAGGTACAGATTCCTCATGAGCACAGATAAGTGCTCCGGATACTCATTCCTCACAATGTTGTCCATAGCTTGTCATGATCTACACAATAAAAAATACTGGGCAGTGTTTCATTCTGTTGTGACTACGGTCTAAGTCAGAACCTACTTGATGGCACTTAACAACAATAGCAAACCTATATTTAAAATATTGGCACCTACTGTAGAGGATTCATAATGGTAGGTGTGCTCAGGAAGTTGGAGCAGTTGAGTCTACAGTTTCATGTATACGAGCTACTTAACTATTGCTGTTGCTGTGATTAGGTGCCATTGTGTCAGTTCTGACTCCTAGAAACCCTGTACAGAGTTTCCAAGGAGCAGTTGGGGATTTTGAACCACTGATGTGGCAATATACTATAAACACTGGACTGCTACCCATAAGGTTGGCAGTTTAAACCCAGCAGCCACTCTTTGAAAAAGTTATACAAGCTCACTATGAGTTGGAATTGACTTGATGGCACTTACCAACAACAGTATTTATATATAGAGAGAGAGCCCTCATGTGGTGCTGTGGGTTAATGCATTGGACTGCAAAGTTGGTTTGAACCACAAGGTTGGAAGTTCAAGGTCACCAGCTGCTTCTAGAAAACCCTATGCAGGGTTGCTATAAGTTGGAATTAATTCAAGGGCACTTAACAATGATAACATATATATCCATACATATATTATATATCCATGTATGTGCATACACATATATGACATATTTGATGAAGTTATTGAATGTGTTACACTACTTGTACTATCTACATTTGACCCATGAGCTGACATTGTGTCTGAACATCTAGTAAGTTAAGCAGCAAAGCCTTGGTGTCTCTTCTGAATAATCAGAATACTAGTGAATACCTTGTTGTTCTTAAGTGGCATTGATTCCATTCAGACTCATAGGGACCCTATATAGCATTTCAGATGAGTGGCTGATGAGTTTGAACCACTGACCTTGCTGTTCTAGCCGACCTTGGGGTCCAGTGGTTATCCTACAGCACCATACGAGGACTCCTGGTAAATACCTTGTTGTTGTATGTATGTGCCGTGGAGTCGGTTCTGACTCATAGCAAACTTGTACAGGATTTCCAAGGATCTAACTCTTTATAGAAAGGAGCTCTGGTAGCGTAGTGGTTACGAATCGGGCTGCGAACCTTAAGGTCAGCGGTTCGAAACTACCAGC
>NW_006408841.1:1972452-1973118 GCF_000296735.1 Chrysochloris asiatica
AAGGGACCAATGAACAGCTACCAAAACAAAATAATGTCCACACCTTTATCTCAGTGGTTCTTTCAGGCATATGTGGCTGCTCTGATCCTTCCTCCTCTTGGTCTCACCTAAGATGGCATCTCCTGGAGCATCTGAGCTTCCTGGACTAAAAAGCAATGGATTTCTTGCATCTGCCACAAATTCCCACCACTGTGAGACTTACAACCTTCTAACTATTCCTTTATCTGTGGTTCAGAGTTCTGGGACCATCCCCTGAGCCTGCTTGGTCGGGTTTTCTGTGTTGTTGCTGGTGGAGCTCTTTTACTGCACTTCCACCTGACCCACCATCTTGTTTGTTCTTGATGTTTTGGGTTTTATCATGAATACAAAAAAAAAAAATAGTCATAATCCTGTCAACTCTGACTCATGGCCGTCAAGTGTGCTAGAGAAGAATTATACTTCATTGTGTTTTCAATGGCTGATTTTTTCAGAAGTAGGTCACCAGGCTCCCCACCCCCCTTTGTTTTCCCCTTGAGTTGCCTCTGGGTAGACTGAAAGAGCCAATCTTTTGGTTAATTGCTAAATGCTTAACATTTTTCAGCATTTAAGGACTCCATTGCATATCAATGTAGAGAAAACAAAAATCCTCACCATTGGACAAATAAACAGCACTCTTATCAAAGGAGA